>NW_020925073.1:0-2523 GCF_003984885.1 Neopelma chrysocephalum
GCTCCCAGTGCCCGTTACCGGCGCCCCCAGTGCGGTTACTGGTGCTCCCAGTGCCCCCCATCGCGCGTCCCCCGCGCTCCCAGTGCTCCCAGTGCCCACAACGCCCCTCCCCGGTGCTCCCAGTGACCCCAGTTCCCGTCCCAGCGCTCCCAGTACCGGCTCCCGCCACTGCCCAGTTTCCCCCAGTGCCGCTCCCGGCGCTCCCAGTTCCCGTTCCCGCTTTCCCCAGCGCCGATGTCCGGCGCTCCCAGTTCCGCTCCCAGCGCTCCCAGTGCTGATTCCCGGCAGTGCCCAGTGCCCCCCAGCGCCTGTTCCCCGTTCTCCCAGTGCCCCCAGTAGCGATCCCGGCGCTCCCAGTGCTCCCAGTTCCCGTTCCCCGCGCCCCAGTGCCGGCGTCCGGCGCTCCCAGCGTCCCCAGTTCCCGTTCCCAGCGCTCCCATTACCCATTCCCGGTACTTCCCAGTGCCCCCAGCGCCCGTTCCCGGTGCTGCCCAGCGCTCCCAGTTCCTGCTCCCAGTGCTCCCAGTACCGGTTCCCGGCGCTTCCCAATGGCCCGGTACCGATCCCGGCGCTCCCAGTTCCCGCTCCCAGCGCTCCCAGTGCCGATCCCCGGTACCTCCCAGTCCCCCAGTCCCGATCCCGGTGCTCCCGATGCTCCCAGTGCCCCCAGTTCCCGCTCCCAGTGCTCCCAGATCCCGCTCCCAGCGCTCCCAGTGCGGGTTCCCGGTCCCGCCCGGTGCCGCCAGCGCCCGATCCCGGCTGTCCCAGTGCTCCCAGTGCTCCCAGTCACCTCATACTGGCGGCCGCGGCCGGTTCGGGCCCTTCCGGTGGCGGCGGGGGCGGGGCCCGCCGGGCCCGGCGACAGGCCACGCCCCTCCCGGAGCACGCCCCGCCCATCGGACCACGCCCCATCGCAGAGCACGCCCCGCCCAGGCCACGCCTCTCCCGTCAGGCCACGCCCCTCCCGGTAACGGCGGCGGGGGGGGCCCGGGGAGGACCAGTAACCCCAGTGTCCCCCCAGTGTCCTCCCAGTAACCCCATTGCCCCCCCCAGTGTCCTCCCAGTAACCCCAGTGCCCCCCCAGTGTCTCCCCAGCCGTGTCCAGTCGGTGTCTTCCTGGGCACTGGGAGGCACTGGGAGGCACTGGAGGGGCACTGGGAGGGTCCTGGATGCGCTGGGAAGAACTGGGGAGGTACCGGAGAGAGTCCCGGAGGCACTGGGAGGTACTGGGAGAGGGATCCTCGGGCCACTGGGAGGTTCCGAGAGGTACCGGGGACAGTCCCCGGGGCCACTGGGATGAACTGGGGACAGTCCCTGGGGTCACTGGGATGTACTGGGGAGGCACCGGGAGCGTCCTGGATGCACTGGGAGGCACTGGGAGGTCCCGGTGACGGTTCTGAGGCCACTGGGAGGCACTGGGAGGCACTGGGGAGGTTCCTTCCCGAATGCCCTGGGAGGCACTGGGAGATCCCGGGAGGCGGCACTGGGAGTGTCCTGGGAGCACTGGGAGTGTCCTGGGAGCACTGGGAGGGACCAGGGGGACACTGGGAGTGTCCTGGGAGCACTGGGAGGGACTGGGGACTCCGAGGGGAACTGGGGAGCTCCGGTGCCCGCTGTCGGTTCCCGGTGCCGGTTCCCGGCGGTGCCGGTGCTCAGTTCCCGGTGCCGCTTCCCGGTTCTCGGTGTCAGTTCCCGGTTCCCGGTGCCGCTTCCCTGTTCCCGGTGCCGGTTCCCTGCTCTCCAGTGCCGGTGCTCAGTTCCCGGTTACCGATTCCCTGTTCCCGGTGTCAGTTCCCGGTGTCGGTTCCCAGTTCTCCGGTAGCCGCTCCCGGTGCCCGTTCCCGGTGCCGATCCCCATTCCCCGCATCTCCGGTGCCGGTTGCGGTGCCGATCCCCATTCCCCGCATCTCCGGTGCCCGTTCCCGGCTCCGATTCCCCTTCCCCGCGTCTCCGGTGCCGATTCCCGGTGGCGATCCCCATTCCCCGCGTCTCCGGTGCCGATTCCCAATCCCCGCGTCTCCGGTGCCGGTTCCTGGTGCCGATTCCCAATCCCCACCTCTCTGGTGCCCGTTCCCGGTGCCGATCCCCAATCCCCGCGTCTCCAGCGCCGGTTCCCAGTGCCGATCCCCAATCCCCGCCTCTCCGGTGCCCGTTCCCAATCCCCGCCTCTCCGGTGCCGGTTCCCGGTGCCGATCCCAAATCCCCGCCTCTCCGGTGCCCGTTCCCAATCCCCGCGTCTCCGGTGCCCGTTCCCGGTGCCGAACCCCAATCCCCGCATCTCCGGTGCCGGTTCCCGGTGCCGATCCCCATTCCCCGCATCTTCGGTGCCGGTTCCCGGTGCCGATCCCCAATCCCCGCGTCTCCGGTGCCCGTTCCCGGTGCCGATTCCCATTCCCCGCCTCTCCGGTGCCGGTTCCCGGTGCCGATCCCCAATCCCCGCGTCCCCAGCGCCGGTTCCCCGTCCCCGCGCGGCGGCCCCGCCCCCGCCCCGCCCTCCCCGTTGCCGCCGCCGCCGCCGCCGCC
>NW_020925074.1:0-64425 GCF_003984885.1 Neopelma chrysocephalum
TTTTTTTTCTCTCCTCTGTCCAGTTGCAGAGGGGAGGGAGACAGTGGCTTTAGAGGGTACCTGGCATCCAGCCAGGGTCAACCCACTACAGACCCTAAAGATGATCTCATTCCAACCCCCCTGCCATGGACAGGGACAGCTTCCACTAGACCAGGTGGCTCAGGACCCTGTCCAACCTGGCCTTGAACAATTCCAGGAATGGGGCATCCACAACTTCTCTGGGCAACCTGTTCCAGTGCCTCGCCACCCTCACAGTAAAGAATTTCTTCCTCGTATCTGATCTAAACCCGCTCTCTTTCAGTTTGAAACCATTCCCCCTTGTCCTGTCACTACATGCCCTTGTAAAAAGTCCCTCTCCAGCTTTCTTTTAGGCTTTCTTCAGGTGCTGAAAGGCCACAGTAAGGTCACCCCAGAGCCTTCCCTCGTCCAGGCTGAACAGTCCAAATTCTCTCAGCCTTTTCTCATAGGAGAGGTCCTCCATCCCTCTAATCATCTTCGTGGCCCTCCTCTGGACTCTCTCCAACAGGTCAGTGTCCTTACTTTACTGAGGACCCCAGAGCTGAACACAAATACTCTAGGTAGGGTCTCCTGAGAGCAGAGTAGAAGGCAGAGGAGAATCACCTCCCTTGACCTGCTGGCCAAGCATGTAGACCACACCACACAGATTGGTGTCATTGGCAAACTTGCTGAGGGTACACTCAATCCCACTGCCCATGTTGCCGACAAAGATGTTAAATAGCACTGGTTCCAACATAGACCCATGAGGAATGCCACTTGTCACTGATCTGCACTTGGACATTGAACCATTGACCACAACTCTTTGAGTGCAACCATCCTACCAATTCCTTATCCACTGCAAGAGTGGTCCATCTGTCAAATCCATGCCTCTCCAGTTTAGAGACAAGGATGTTGTGCATGACAGTGTCAAATGCTTTGCACAATTTCAGAGGCAAGTGTAGTGGTCTTCATCACATAAATGTGCCTGTTTAGAGCTTCATGTGTGACTGCCTCCCTCTTACACTCCTTGGCATCAGTAACTGATTATCTTACAGGGTGGATAGTTGATTTTTGTAAGAGCAACGCAGGCTTACTGCTCCGGTTGATACTCAGATGCTCGGCTGGAATGAAGGAAAGTCTCCTCCGGAAAGACTTTTACCAAACAGAAATGAAGTATCATAGTGTGGGAGCAGAAAGCAGCAATAGTCTTTCACAAACTGGCAAGAGACCGAGACTTATAAATGGGAGAATCTGAGACTTGCGCAGAAGATATGGGGTTGCCTTAAAGTAACTCTATCAGGTTTTTACAGCATATCTCTACACATTGGACAAAACACTTTTGTGACACGTCAAAGGAAGAAAGGAAGAAATTTCCAGGTTGCACAGAAGTGGTTGAGTAGCTAGATTGTACCCACCTCTAGTTTCTGTAAAGTAGGTCAAAATCCTATCTAAAGACTTCTGGAAAAAATATTTATCTGTTTGGAAGAAATCTAAGTATTTCCTCATCCTTGATTTTATTCAGTAAAACTTCAAATTAAAAACAGATATGAATAAAGAGTCTTGGCTGCTGTTTGATTCAGAATCAATCCAATATAGAGAAGTAGTAAATACCATGTGACAGTTCTTAAAAGGGTGATTTCCATGTGCATCATCCTAGTTCCCACAGCCATGAAATCCCATTGCTCACCTACTGAAATATTGATGACATTTATGGTAGAATTATTGAGATTGGGATAGTGTATGTAGCATTTTCTAGAGAAGTGACTGAAAAGGTTCCTAATTTACATAGTTGATCTTTTCAGGCTGATCAAGCATCATGATCACGGAGCCCACTTGTGGTGGTTTGAGACCCCTAAAATCCAATTCTCGAGTCCAAGCCCCCCTCCCACATCTCAACCCAGTGTGAGATGGGTTTTCCAGACAAAAACACAAGACTCAACATGGGGGGAAGGGAATTATATTGCAATCACTGTACAAATAAATATTATAATACATTACACACACAATCTCAACTATCTGTACCATGATAAATCAGTATTTACAATGGATCAGATCTCTTCTCCCTCCAATAAAAGTCCAGGAGGGAAGAAGGAAGAGATCCTTTCCACTCTCAGAGCAGCAGTCTCTCTAGGGCAGCAGTCTCTCTTTTTCCATGCAGCAGCTGTAGCTGGATCTCTTTCCATTACACACGAGGGGGGTCTCCTCTCACCCCTCTCGGCCCTTGGACTCCAAGCGAAGGTCTCGCCCGTGGACTGCAAAGCCGGGACAAAACTCACGTCACCACGTCATATCACGAAGCGCAGGGATCTTTGTGATGGTCCCTTTCCTCAGGGGCTTCACCCCTGAGTCAGAACGTCTCGGGCAGCTTTCAGTTGAAAAGCCTTTGCCTCAAGAGTTCTGTCAGAGCTCCTGTGCTCTGTCTCAGGCTGCTAACTTAGGGGGGGGGGGGGGGGGGGGGGGGGAGCCAAGGTCACCCCCTCCGCATTCTGTCTGGCCGTCCCGGTCCAGCTCCGGGACGCCCTGAGCTTCTTAGCTCCTCTCTCCAGAGCATGTTGCACTTCAAGACTCCTCTCAAATAGGAGTCCATCTCCTCCTCCTCTCTAGGAAGTCTCAGAGGGGTTTGGGGAGTTTGTTTCAGTTCTTACCCCAACTCTCTCTCTCTCTCTCTGTAGAGCTTAGTTCTCTCTCTGTTGCTGGCTCTCTCTCTCTCCTTACAGGAGTTCTCTCTGCGTTGCTGCATGCTTGTCTTTGCTTCTTCTTCTGTTCTTATCTCTTTTTGGCTCTTTGTCACTGTTCTCTGGTCAGTGCTGTTTCTGCCGCTGCTCCTGCTGCTGCTTACAGTGGAGAAACTTCCCCCAGCTCTTAGCTACAGATACTTAGCCTAGTCTAACACTGTTCCAAGTTCCTGCAGCCCCCCAGCTGGGGCTGGGGGGGGGGCTAGCCCCCAACGGGCTCCTGCCCCTTCTCCTCGTGGCTTTACAACATGGCCACTTCTTCTCCAACAACAACTACAACTACCTCCTTCTTTTCCGGTCTGGGTGATATGTTTATATTTTGCAGGAGCGCTCGTTGGCTCAACCCCAAGGGTCACCACCCCCTTCGGGGGTTACCATTTTTTTTAACTCCGGGGGAAAACTTTTTTCCCCCACCACACCACTTTTTATGGTGATTATGTTGCAGTTAATTTTGTGCAAAACCAAAATGTAAATCAATAGCAAGGGAAAGAAAGCAAGCCCTGCTTCAAGTCTTGTTTACCCTACATGCTGTGGGAGGAGATAAAGGTCCCCATACTACACATGGGGAAGTGGCTGGGGAAGTCGATGTGGGTTTCTCCTCCCATGGGAAAAGGCAAACCCATCCATGGGATTGTCTTTGCTCACGGACCGGGGTGTACCTGGTGGGTAATGTGGAAGCATGGGCAGACCCAGTGTGTGCCTCAAGGAGATTTAACCTTGGGGGAAAAATAATCTGTGCTGTAAGTTGTATGTTGCAGGAAGTAAAGTAACAGGCCAATGAAGAACGAATTTTGTGAGGAACAAGGAGAGTGCCACCACGACCAAAGCTGGGCTGGTGTCGGTGCCTGTAAAGTAAGATATACGCAGGTATCCCCCAAAAATGCCAAGGCAGTGGAAAGAATTCAAAAAGGTTTATTTTGAAGGTCAGAACACTAAAAAACTTACAAAGGAAACCTGCACCAGGCTGCAAAGCAGCACTGGGCCTGAGAGAGAGAGAGAGAGACGCCTCCTCCTCCTTCTTCAGTTTTATTATCTCTCTGGCCTCTCTGCTGCACTTGCTTGTAACATCTGTTTTATCTCTCCGCATTCCAGGGAGCTGCCCACAGGGGGAGCTTTTCTCTGGCGTGTAAGAGGGAAAGACAAAAGTGGTTGTTCTCACACATTCTCTCAACGTATATTTCTTTAGCCATGACAAGTTTCTTGAGCAAAGACAAATTTCTAAACCAATTCATCTCCTCTCCTATTTCTTGCACAGGGTCGCCCTCAACCCCCACAGTGTCCAACGATCGATTGTGTTGCTTCTAAGGTCCTGAGTACCCATCCTGATGGAATGGAGCCCAAGATCTGGAGGGCTGGGAGAAGCCCATGAAAATGGGAACATAATATCTATCTGTGAAAGGAGGGGAGATCGTCAGAAGATATATAAATTAGGTGGGATCTGAGTATGACACAAATGGTATGGAATAAGGGGTGGAGATTGTATTGGATCTGGCTGAGATGGAGTTTGTTTCCCCATAGCAGCCCTCACAGTGCTGTGCTTTACATTGGTAGCTAGAAAGGTGTTGATAACACACCAGTGTTTTGGCTACTGCTGAGCAGTGCTGGCACAGCATCAGCACTGTAACATTCCTCCCCCTAGTCTAGGGCAAGATCCTGGGAGGGGACACAACACCGCTTGCTAATGGGAAGTAGAGAATAAACCTTGTTATTTTCCTCCTTGCTTGTGCAAGTGCAAACTTTCGCTGTTGCTTTAGTAAACTGTCTTAACCTACGAGTCCTTTTCCCATCTTATTCTCTTTCCCCCGTCCGACTGAGAAGGGGAGTGATAGAGCAGCTTGGTGGGCACCTGGCATCGAGCCAAGGTCAACCCACTACAATACCTTTCCCCTGGGTCCTATCACTGGTCACCAGAGAGAAGAGATCAGTGTCTGCCCTTCCACTTCCTCTTATGAGGATGTTGAAGACCACAATGAGGTCTTTCCTCAGTCTCCTCTTCTCTAGACTGAACAAACTGAGTGATCTCAACCGCTCCTCATTTGGCTCCCCCTCTAGACCCTTCACCGGCTTCACGACCCTTCTTTGGACACTAATAGCTTTATATCCTTCTGATATTGTGGCACCCAAAACTACACACAGGACTTGAGGTGAGGCCCCACCAGTGCAGAGTGGAGCAGGACGATCACCTCCTTCGACCGGCTGGCAATGCTGTGCCTGATGCACCCCAAGATATGGTTGGCCCTTTTGGCTGCCAGGGCACACTGCTGACTCATATTCAACTTGCCATTGACCAAGGCCCCCAGGTCCCTTTCCACACTGCTGCTTTCCAGCCTCTTGTTCCCCAGTCTGTACATACATCCAGGGTTGACCTGTTTGAGCTGCAGAATCTGTCACTTTCCCTTGTTAAACTTAATACAGTTGGTGATTGCCCAGCCCTTTAACTTGTCAAGAGACCTCTCTGCCTTCGAGGGAGTCAACTGTTCTTCCCAATTTAGTGTTGTCAGCAAACTTACTCATTATACCTTTGAGTCCTGCATCCAAATATTTTATGAAGCGCTGGCAGTAAAATGGAGCCCTGCGGAACCCTACTGGTGACTGGTCATGAGCCTGATGTAACCCCATTTGCTATAACCCTTTTTGCCTGACCCATGAGCCAGTTGCTCACCCATCACTGTGACCGATGACTGCATTGTCTTTCAGGTGTTTTTCAATAATTCCCAGAATAATCTTCTCCATAATTTTACCAGACACTGGTGTCATAGGCTGGGTGGCCTATAGTAGACTCCCACGATGACATCCACATTATTTGTTTGTCCCTTAATCCTTACCCAGAGCCTTTCAACTGTGCTATTGCCAACTGCAAGCTCCATACATTTCAGCCCCTCCATTACATACGATGCCACCCACCCACCTCGCCTGCCCTGCCCAAAATTCTGCCGATGGCATCAGCCTTAGAGCCTGTTCTTTACAATATTCTTCCCTGATACTGGAAGGATCGAGGAAAACACTACCTGTGCTCCTGATCCTTCAACCAATCGTCCCAAGGCCCTGGAATCCCTTTTGATTGCCCTCAGACTTCTCTTTGCTATCTCGTTGCTGTCAACATGAAAAACCAATAGTGGGTAATAACCAGAGGGCCATACTAGACTTGAGAGTTTTCTAGTAATGTCCCTTACCTGAGCCCCAGGGAGGCAGCAGACTTCCCTGTGGGATGGGTCCAGTCTGCATACCTGGGTCTCCGTTCCCCTTAGAAGGGAGTCACCTATGACAACTACCCTTCTTTTTTCTTAACAGAGGCAGTGGAGGGGTAGGCTGTCTTGCCCTAGGTGACCCCTCCATCCCAGAAGGACCTTTGTCCACCTCATCAGTTGCCTCACCTTCCAGTTCCAGGACCTCAAACCTGTTGTATAAGGTACCAAATCTATTTGTCAACTGTAAGTTTTCAGGTGGAGTAGGAGCCTTCCTCCTAGTACGGGCAGTGACCAACTTCCAGCCTTCACATTCAACAGACATTTGAGTTAGCACTTGACATGGTTCTGAGTCCACATGCGTCTCCACTTCAATGGGGGTTTGAGACTCCTGAGACTGTAGGGTCTCTGAAAATAACCTGTCAGTCTCTCGCTCCTTCTCATAAATGCTGCACAGCCTTCTCACTTCCTCCTGTAACTCCTTCACCTGGTGACACAGCCCATCAACAACACACCTTCTGCAAAAGGAGTGATTGTCAGCCCCAGCCTCACGGAGAGGCGTCAGGCACTCCTGGCAACCTGAGACCTGGAGAGCTACATCTACCATCAAAAGGTCTGTCTGTCTGGAGGCTTCTGACATGGCTGGTGCAGTGACTCCAGCAGCTACCAGGCATTCCCTGCAGCACGTCACAACCATACCTGAGGGAGCCTACACTAGTAAGACTGGGGATGAAGAGACCTCTTTGTGCCTGTCTGTGCCAACTACTGTGTCTGTTCACTGCCAGATGGTCACAGACTGGTGCCCGGTTGCTGGGTTGCATGTACTTTGATTCTCCAGAAATGTGGCCTCCTATGGAAAGGAGCCCTTCCTCACAAACTGCGGTGCAAACTGCCATGACATGCCGTGTTTGCTGCTCTCTGTGCTCCCTGGGGGCTCCTAATGAGAGAGTGGGGGTAGCTGCTGTCACTGCTGGCTCCGCCCATTCTGACTCAAATGCTCTTGTGCAAGCTGCCGGCTCCACATGGGTCTCCTCGCTCTCCTGGGGTTCCCCTGGCTCAAGGAACTCTCCCTGTTCACCGTGCTGCGGGAAGTGCTTGCACTGAAGCTGTTCGCCTTGTCTCACTCATTGCATTTTCACATCTTTCATGCTTCATTTTGCAAGTACAAGTGCTCATTTTCAATGAAATCTCACTTGTTTCCATGTTGCAGAACTGAGTTTTGAATCACTAACAAGATTTAGTCATAATCTTAAATCAGAAGAGGAAAAAATGGTAACAGAACTTCAACTTATTAAATGCACCTTTTCACATTGCTCTGTGCAAAAACATCACATCAGTAATAAAGTTCCAGCAACCTTACAGGCTGGTCAGATGTGATGCAAAACAGGCAGTTCTTGTTTCAGACAAGGGTTGTATACATTGTCTTGACTGATGTATATCTGGCAGGGGGAGGAGGGTTCATTAGAAATGTACTTTCCTGAGCCAAAGGTGAGCGTTGGGACCCCTCTGTGCCATGTTGTATGTCACAAGGAGGAGTCTGGAGCATGAGACTCATCAAATGATAAAGTGATAAAAGACAGGAGGCACATTCATTACTATGAAAGCTCCCACCTCAGCAAAATTGTACTTGTTGCCGAGAATAGCCTGAACCAAAATCTGAGATGTGAGTGGTTGTGAGTGCAGAGGAAATACTTAAAAGGGTCTTATAAGAAAGATGGGGACAGACTTTTTAGTAGGGCCTGTAATGATAGGACAAGAGTTAATGGTTTTAAACTAGAGGGCAAATTCAGACTAGATATAAGGAAGAAAGTATGAGGGTGGTGAAACACTTGCACAGGTTGTAGTAGAGGTGGTAGATGCCCCATCCCTGGAAACATTCGAGGTCAGGTTGTATGGGGCTCTGAACATCTTGATCTAGTGAGTGGCATCCCTGCCCAAGGCTGGGGGGTTGAACTAGATGACCTTTAAAGGTCCCTTCCAATCCAAACCACTCTACAATTCTATAATTCTAAGATTTTATGAAATATAGAACCAAATGTTGTGACTGGGAGTGTAGGAAGTAGCATGTAGGACCAGCCTGCAGGTATAGGCACCCAAAGATATGTCCCAAAGCTCTCTTTCCTCAGTATTATAAGAAACTCTGATATATCCAGTATTAAACAAGTACCCATTATTATAAGATACTCTGCTTCCAATGCATTTGCATCATGCAGGTTGTTAACATACTCAGTCCACAGAAGAGTTAATTTTTGGCATTGGAATATTGTTCTGTCTCAAACAAGAAAGCAGAAGTATTTGTCTTGAATTAGATGGAAAGATGCAGTAGCTGGAAATATCCTGGTATCAAAAGAGGGAGTTCACAAATTGTTAATCAGACCTTTGTCTCAGCCTTGAAGTGGTAAAGCTGCTGTTGGATGCAGGAGTTCTTCCTCCAGTAAAGGCATCGGCGAGATGTTTGGGAAAAATGAGAGTGAGTACTGCTGGGCTGTCAGTCAGCATGAGTTAATCATGCTGCTGCTCTGTTACCGCTAATGTTCAATTAGCACTTGTTGGAACTGTACTATGCCAGACCTTAGCTCAGGGGATAAAGGCACCAAGAACAAAATCAGACATTGCCTTTAATTCACTGTTTTCTGCTGTCAAAAGGAATGTACCATTCTTCATGGGTAGGTGCTGATTATAGGACTTGCAAAGGAATAATGGAGTGAGATTTCTAAGCAATTGTCCTGATCATTAGAGAGGTGAATGCTCAAGGAGCCACTTCTTAATTCACTGGGAGCAAAGGAACAGGAGTTAAATATGTAACTCTTATTGCCAAAGGTACCAGTAGAATGTGAGATTTGTCATTTTCTTTGTGTTAAGAATAAAAGACAATCTTGATCAAAATCCTACTTAGAAGCAAAAAAAGTAGAGTTCTAACACTTGTATCAGTGATTTCACTCTGAACAATCTCTCTGTAAGGCCATCAATTCTTTTACCATTTCCCACTTTTCCGGAACACTTTGACTAGAGTGGCCACGTGGAAACATCTTTGCATGAATCCTCTGTATGGTGAAAAGCTGCAGAACTGTAGTAGCTGTAGTAATTGTGGTGAAACTTCATCCCCACTTGTTGGAAATAGATCTATGCCCTGGAATAAATGCTGCACAGGATGAAATTTCCATGACTAGCTGTCCATGGCAAAACAGCCAGCAACAAGTCTAATGCAGCAACATGTCTTGCAACAAGATTTTGTTGTGACCAAATACCCGCTGTAGTGATTTTTATAATGAAAAACATGCAGGAAAAGGACGAAAATCAAAATGGCACTCTTGTTCTTGATGTCTTGATGTCATATTTGCAAGAGACAAAAAATCTTTTGTGGGAATTAAATTGGAAAACACTGGCATGCATCATTAAATTTTAACACTCAACCCTAATAAAAAGGGGAATACTAAAAGAAATTGGACAAGTGATCGATGTAGGCCTTGCACACCTCAGTGCTATTAAGGCAGTGAGATGACTGGTAAGTTTGAAATGCTCTGTCAATGCTACTTGAATTAACTTGCCAACCCCAGCCTTTCTCTTGCTCCTGCAACTATGCCAAATCTAGTAGGTGGAGCGTGGATGCTACTGCCATGGGGAGAAGCAATATTGGCAGGTGCTGTGAGGACCCGGTTTGTGACCATTCTGCTTGCGTGGTGAGTTTTCCTGCTTTCCTCTGAAGAGGGGAGTGGGAAGGGGGCACCCGTGACAACCCTCTTCAGTTCCAAAAGCAAGATTTATTGATTCTTGAGAATATTGCATTTTACAGTGATCTATCTTTTCTGATTACTGCAACTTGAATCTGAACCTGGAAAATTTATGATGAGTTTTTCGATCAATATAAGACTGTCTAGAAGCATGTCATTTATGCAGTGACCAAAAAAGGGAGAGAAGACAAGGTTAGGTATTTCAGCTGCAGAGAAAGGAACAATAAGTATGCTTTGGAGATGAAGCCTAATTTCATTACAAGGTGACCCAGCTGTTTGATAATCCAACGAGAGATCACAAAATATGCCACAGCATACATGTATTGTGGTTTAACCCCAGCCGGCAACTAAGTAACATGCAGCCACTCGCTTATTTCTCCTTCCCCCCCACCGATGGGATGGGGAGGAGAATCAGGAAAGAAAAGAAAATAAGAACTTGTGGGTTGAGATAAGAACAGTTTAATAATTAAAAGAAAGTAAAATATAATAATAATTATGCCACTACTACTAATAGTAATAAAAAGGAGAGGGAGAGAGTGAGATAAAACCCAAGAAAGACAGTTGATGCAGAATACAATTGCTCACCACCCACTCACCAATGCCAAGCCCCACCCGAGCTGCAATCGGCCCCCACTTCTGCATAATTCCCCCCAGTTTATATACTGAGCATGGCGTTCCATGATACGGAATATCCCCTTGGCCAGTTCTGGTTGGGGGTATGCTGGTGCAACAGCAGCCCATGGGGATGTATACTGTAGGCAACAAACTACTCAAGAGGGGGCTTCCCATTGTCACCAAAAACCGGGAAATAAACTCTCCAACCAGTTTACTAGGTTAGAAAGCCAACATTACTTTATTAGCAGCGCTGGATGCATGGGGATTACTCCTCAAAGCACACATGAGCAGCAACCTAACAGACCAGGTTATATTTATGAAACTAATACATATTCATCACATTTCTATTACATATGCATTACATTTCCTGAATACGGTAATTATTTTTGTGAACTTATTTGCATATGAATAGGCATCTTTTGAGGGTCTTTGGTGGTCATTTGGGAACATCCCATTCCCCCAAATTCCCTTTTATGGTCCCGGATCTTCTGATGAATCATTTTAAAAGGTTCTATCACTACCATTTACCTGTAGCAACATTTAGAAGGAAAATTTCAGATATTATTTACTGGGATCTATAAATCTTTGCAATTACTTAAAATTGGACCAGGTCTCTTGTTGAACACAAATAGCTCATTCTAATACATAGGAAGGAAAGCAATAATTCACAGATTAAATAACCCCCTTTAAAGTTGCAGATGCTTTTGATCCTGGCATAACATAATGCCCCCTGAAACAACAGAAGTGTCATGTGAACCAGTTATTTATGTTTCTATAGACTGGAGAAGTTATAGTGTTGAGATGAAATTATTTCCTACCATTGGCTCTACCTTTTGTTAAACAAAGTGTGACAAACTCAAGTATATTTTAGCACTGTGGCACTATAGGCATAGTTTTTCACTGATGAAAATTTCCAGTAGTGGCTGTTTAATAGATAGACAAAAATTTCCTGACCTCATCTAGACAAACCTCTCCCAAAACCATATTTTTGATACGGTGTAATACCCAGCATATTCTGAAACCACTCAAGTGAATGAGCTACCACTTAATTCTTTGGGTCAGCACAATCTAAAAAAATCAAACACTTGAGAACTTTTCTGTAATATTTAGCCTGCATTTCCTTTAGTTAAATGTTCCTAGTTCTGCCTTTTTGTCCTTTACAATAGCATAGCTCCACCCGCTTTGGTAATTACACTGCTTCAGTACTTGTATACAGGCAATGTAACATACCTTTGCCATAGATAATTAAGGACAATAGATCAAATTAAAATAAAAAATTGTGGAACAAGAAAAAGTTACATTGATAAGAAAAGGACCATGATATAATTTTTCAATTGATTTGCCATGGCCTCTTAATTTCTTCAAGCAATTAGACAGTCAAAATGTAAAAAAAATCCAGGACTAGAACCAAAGTAACAGAATAAATCAGCATGTAAGCTTTCCCCCTAATTAGGTAACAACAATAAAATCCAGCAGCTATCTAAATAATACAAAATTAATATTAATAAACAAAAATCTGACATGTCTGTGAAAAGATACCTAATTTTTTACTTCAGAGGAAGTGGGACAGTGCATAGTGTGAGGTGAAATGGAACATAACCCACCCAATTTGCACAGCAGCATTTGAATTTGTTTACAGTCACGGAATCACAGGATGATTGAGGTTGGCAAGGTGGGCTAGAGCAGATTGCTCAGGACAATATCCAGTTGTTTTTTTAATATCTTTGAGGAGAAATGGTCACAAGATGGCACTCTAAACTATATATGTTGTTAAATCACTAGTGATGGTATAATTGGCTATTTTCTATTAAATATAATTGTAAGAACTTTATGAGTTTCAAAAGGTGCAGGTTCCAGTCCCCACCATCTGGATAAAAGGTGTGGGTTGGAGTCCCCACCGTCTGGTTTGGCCACATATTAGTCAGACACAGGTGCAACTTATTCAGTTCTTAACACAATAGAAGGAGAATTAAACAATGACACTGTAAAGGTTATTGGCTCGACAGGGGTTCGTGAAACACAACCCTTTTTCCAACCTATAAAATTTAAATTGGGGAAACAATGGGTAACTCATCAGTTTCTCTATTTGCCAAACTCCGCATAACCTTTGCTAGGAAGAGATTTTTTGGAAAAACTTGAGGCAGTAATTAAATTTAAAAATGGGGATATTGAAATTTTGATTCCTGAAACTAAATATGTCGAAGCAACAGCTCTTCTTGTGCAGGAAATAACTCCAGTTAGCGACAACATCCTGACTGAAGTTGAAGATGGGGTTGTTCCTATCGTGTGGGCCGGTGGAATTCCAGGGAAATTGAAAAGGGCAGAAACTGTAAGAATAACCCTTAAGCCAGAAGCTATACTAGGAAGGCAAAACCAGCATCCTTTAAAATTAGAAAGCCGAGTTAGATTGGTTCCAATAATAGACAAATTTGTTAAGCATGGTTTGCTTGTAGAATGTGAATCTAAGTATAACACATTGATTTAACCAGCAAAGAAAGCAAATGGGAAAGATTATCGATTAGTGCAGGACCTGAGACCAATCAATCGAATAGTGGAGGATATCCACTCAGTCGTAGCTAACCCGTATACTTTATTAACCACCTTAAATGATAACCTAGAATGGTTTACAGTATTAGATTTAAAAGATGCCCTTTTCTGCATCCCCTTGAGCAAACAAAGCCAAGAAATCTTTGCTTTTGAATGGGAAAATCCAGAAACAGGGAGGAAAGCCCAATTCACCTGGACAGTCTTGCCTCAAGGATTTAAAAATAGCCCCACTATTTTCAGAAACCAGCTGGCAAAGGAGTTAGAAGATTGCAGAAGACAGAATCCTGGAGGAGTTATGTTACAGTATGTTGATGATTTCCTAATAGCTGCTGAAAATAGAGAGCAATGCATTTCACTCACTGTTAGTCTTTTAAATTTCTTAGGGCTTAGTGGGTACCGAGTATCAAAAGAAAAAGCCCAAATTGCAAGAGACAGCAATCTATCTGGGATTTGAAATTCTTAAAGGACAACATCAACTCAGGAAGGAAAGAAAAGAAGCCATCTGTCACCTCCCTGAGCCACGAACAGTTCATGAACTGTGCATCTTCCTGGGAATGGTAGGATGGTGTTGATTCTGGATTGCTAACTATGGACTTTTGGTAAGACCGTTGCATGAACTTTTAAAAACAGCCCATAAGAACTTCCTCAGTTGGACAGACGATGCAAGAGCAGTCTTTAAGCGGCTAAAGCATTCCCTGATGAGAGCACCAGCTCTAGGTCTGCCAGATCTCTCAAAACTGTTTGAACTGTTTACCTATGAAAGGCAGAATGCTGCCCTAGGAGTGTTTGCACAATTTCTAGGCGATCAGCGAAGAGCTGTAGCTTAGTTTTTAAACAAGTTGACAGTGTCAGCCAGGGATGGCCAAGTTGTCTGAAGGCGGTAGCAGCCACGGTGCTGTTAATTCATGAAGCTCGTAAGCTGACTTTGGGACAGAGCATCACTGTATATGTGCCTCATATGGTACTGATGGTGCTTGAACAAAAGGGAGGTCATTGGTTATCCCCCAGTCGAATGTTGAAGTACCAGGTGACCTTGTTGGAACAAGATGTTGTTACTCTCAAAGTAACATCGATCGTTAATCCTGCTATGCTTTTATCATCAAAGCAAGTAGAAAGTATCCCCGAGCACGATTGTTTACAGACAATTGAAGAAGCCTACTCCAGCCAACCAGACTTAAAAGATGTTCCTCTGCAAAACCCTGACTGGGAATTGTATACTGATGGAAGCAGCTTTGTTCAGGAGGGAAAACGACTGACAGGGTATGCAGTAACCACCACCGATAAGGTAATTGAATCGGGAGCCTTACCATCTAATGTTTCCGCTCAAAACGCAGAAGTAATTGCTCTTACGAGAGCCTTGGACTTAAATCAAGGAAAAAGAATAAACATTTGGACTGACTCTAAATATGCATTTAGCATAGTGCACTCTCATGGAGCCATTTGGAAAGAAAGAGGGTTGCTATCAGCCCAAGGAACCAAAATCCAACACGCCACACAAATTAAGGAACTCTTACAAAGTATCCAGAAGCCAGCAGAGATTGCTATAATGCATTGCAGAGCACACAAAAAAAAAAAACTTTCCCTGAAATTGGAAACCATTTCACTGACAAATCTGCAAAAGGGGCAGCAGAAAAAGGCATTCTGGCTTTAGTCCCAGAAAAGGAAGTAGTGTTACCTAAAATTGCCCCAAAGTACAATAAAAAGGACTTTCAGTTAATTGAATCCCTCAAAGTTAACTTTCAAGCTACAGGATGGGCTGTTACCCCTACAGGGCAGGTGATAGCCCCACCTAAAATTATGGGAGAAATAGTTAAAAGAGAGCATGATACCACCCACTGGGGTGCAGAGAATTTATTAAAACACCTTAGGAAAACAATTATGAGTGTAAAAATTACTGAAATCATACAATCGGTCGTAGGAAAATGTGAAATTTGTCACAGAAATAACCCAAATACTAGCAATAAGATAACTGTAAGAGTCACAAAACCTGGAAATCTTCCTGGAGACTGTTGGCAAATAGACTTTACTGAGTTACCCCAGAAAGAAGGAGATTGATACATTTTAGTGTTAGTAGATACTTTTAGTGGATGGCCAGAAGCCTATCCTTGTCGCAGCAATAAAGCAAGAGAAGTAGTGAAAGTTCTCTTAAACCACATTATTCCCAGGTTCAGAATTCCTCTAGGAATGTCATCAGATAGGGGATCACACTTTATTGCAGCAGTGGTATGCAAAGTTAGTAAAGTGCTGGGGATGGCTTGGGATGTGCATACACCCTATAGACCCTAGGCAAGTGGTAAAGTTGAATGGATGAATTTGATGCCTTAAGATTCTTTTAGTTTTTTGATTTTTCTAATTTTTATAAGTTTTATAAGTAGTTATATAGTAGAAGTAGCTGTATTATATCCCTCACCCTTTAGCACAGTAGTTTACACATTCCTCAACTCCTATTACCCCCTTCCATGCTCCCCGTATCATCATCCCCTGAATTCCAGTAGAAAATGTTTAGTCTCTCGTCAAAGTAGGCCCATTTTGTTTAGAGAACACTTGTGCCTTGGCCTGAACCGCAAGAGTACAGTCAAGAACTGGGTGAACGTGTGCCCCCCTGTACCTCGAAGAAGATGAAGATTGATGAAGAGGTGGTCTTAGAGACCCTATCCTCAATTCCCAAGGGACGTGACTGAGGGTAGTCCAGGGCAAAAGCCAGTGGGTGGACAAAACTTCGGATTGGACAGACAGTATTATAAATTGTAACAACTGAGGCACGGGGGGTTGCGCGCGTCTTGTAATCTTTATGCTTAAGCACAAATTAAAAGCCTTTCCTTATCTCACCTCCAAAACTAAATTGCCTTGGAGTTTTTTCCTCCCTGCATTTTCTTTAGGCATCAAATTATACCCCTAAATTACAGGGTGGTACTAAGGGAGGGACGGTTTTGGAAGTGGGTGCAACAGTATTAGGTAATGCTTTGAATTGTTAATTTGGTAACTAAATAAAAGCAAGAGGCTTTTGCAACTCTGCATGCACACTTTGGAAAATATTCCTGTGCATCCGGCATGCCGTAATAAACGAGTGCTTTTTGCTTTCTAATATTCAAAAAGAGTCTTAGAGGGTTATTTTCTGGCTTTTAGGCATCAACAGGATCTGATTGGTGGGGATGGACCAATAAAACTTTCATTCCCATAGCTCTAAGCAGCATAATCCCAAACCATGAAAACTATACCGTTCCCTGGATAGTTGTTAATGTTACGGGAGTAGCTAAATGCAAAAAAGCTATTTTTCCTTCATATTGTAATAGAACTAAGTCTAAGACAAGACTAGCACCAGAGTTTGTACAGAAATTGTCAAAAACACCCTTCAGAATGACTCCTCCACATGGTGCAGGATGGTATTGGATAAGTGAAAATGAAGCACTGAAAGGTTTGCCCCTTCATAAAGACAGGACCTGTGCTCTTGGAGCCTTAGTCCCAAATATAACGATCTTCAGACGGATTAATGAACAAGGTGGATGGGTAAGAACTTATGTAAAGAGAATAAAAAGATCTAATAATCCCCTTGTTGAACGTCCCACGGCATTTCAGTTTTGTTAGATGGCTCATTCCTTCTTTAGGAGTAAGTGAATTAGAAAAAGCAGTCATTAATATCTCGGCCACTATTGAACAGATCGAAAATCAAACCTTAGATGCAATCACAGCCTTACAAGAGGAAGTCATGAGTTTGTCTCACGTAGTTTTACAGAACAGAATGACCCTTGATCTTTTGCTAGCCTCAAAGGAGGTGTTTGCACAGTTGTTGTACTTATGTGGATCAAAGTGGAAGAATCGCCACAGATCTTGCAGAAATTTGGAAACAAACCCAAATCTTACATCAAGTAGCCCTTGACAATACCTCTTTGGGTTTTGAAGAAATTTGGAACAAATTCACTTCATGGCTACCAAACTGGAATTGGCTAAAACAACTGTTTGGAGGAATTGTAGTTATCATCTGCATTTGTATATTAGCTTGTATTATGATTCAATGCTGGAGCTGTTGCAGTCGCTTATGGTTTAAAGTACGCTTTAAATAATGAGACATTGGTCCTAATAACCAAGTCTCAAGAAAAAAGGGGAAATGATATCAGAGTTTTGAGATGTAACAGAACTAGTAGCGCTCGCAACAAAACGTACCATAGAAAATTACTGTGCTTCAATTTAAAGGAACCAGACAAGCAAGGTAAAAAAACAATAAAGAAAGGAACTTGTGATTAACAGAAGCAGCCAAGCAAGCAAAGGAGGGGTGTTATACAACCAGATGTATTGTCTTAAAGGAGCTCATAATGCGGTCACATAGAACTTTGGGGGCTCCAGACAGAAACAACCACTGGAGACCCTCAGTGAAGCCCCTCAGAGACCTTATAAGGATATGTATATATGCTAATTAGTGCTGGGAAATGTCATGAATATGTAATGGGATTGTGGGAAACGAAAATGAATAATCATGTAATGCAAACATATAAGCCGTAGCTAAGATACCTCGGCATGCACTTTGGTGAAATGATTCCCAGTGCATCCGGTGTGCTGTAATAAAGACTGCCTGACTTCTAAAACTCACAAATTGAGTCTTAGAGGTTTCTTTTAAGAGCCAAATTTTAAGCAAGACACCAGTCAGGTATTTATGCACTGCAAAGGGGGAATACCGCAGTATAGGAATCATGATTACATATGGTAGCCTTCCGTGGCATCTCATACCAGATGGAGTTGCCTGAACAATGGTGTGTGATCAAAAAATGGTTGAGCAGTGTTCTCTTTCAATGTTCATTTTTTCTTCCTCTTCCTTTCATAGCCCTAATGATGGGCATCCAAATTTTGTATATCTCTTATCAAGGGCATGAAATAAAGTGGAGAAGGTGCTCCAGGCGCCAGAGCTGAGGCCCCTGCAGCCCGTGGTGAAGACCATGGTGGAGCAGGCTGTCCCCCTGCAGCCCATGGAGGACCATTGGGGTGCAGAGACCCACCTGCAGCCCATGGAGAAGCCCATGCTGGAGCAGGTGGATGCATGAAGGAGGCTGTGACCCCGTGGGAGGCCCAGGATGGAGTGGGGTCCTGCCAGAGACCTGCAGCCCATGGAGAGGGAAGCCCATGCTGGAGCAGGTTTTTCCCAGGTAGGACTTGTGTCCCCTGTGGGGGACCCATGCTGGTACAGCTCATTCGTGAAGGACTGCACCCCACGGAGAAGTGACCCATGGGACAGCAGTCTGTCTGTGGGATGGACTCACGCTGGAGAGGTCCATCAAGGACTGTCTCCCATGGGAGGGACCCCGCGGGAGCAGGGGAAGGACTCCTCTCCCTGAGCAGTGGCAGAAACAACAACTGACCATAACCCCCATTCCCCATCCCCATGCACCGCTGGGGGGGAGGAGGGAGAACATGGAAGCAAGGAGGGGTGGGGGGAAGGTGTTTTTAAGATTATTTTACTTCTCATTCTTTGGTTCTTATCCTGTTAGTAATAAATTCAATTAATATCCCCACTTTGAGTCTGTTTTGCCTGTGATGGTGACTAGTAAGTAACCTCTCCCAGCTCTTATCTCAACTCATGCATCCTTAGCTGTTTTTTTTTTCTCCTCTGTCCAGTTGCAGAGGGGAGTGAGAGAGCAGCTTTAGAGGATACCTGGCATCCAGCCAGGGTCAACCCACTACACCATCCCAGCTTAACCTTGATGAAATGGTATTGCTCTGAGCCTCCAATAAACTCTGGTAAGCATGAGTTGCATGTTTTACTAGGATGTAACCTTAACTCTCAGTTGTATGGACCACACATAAATGCCACTGTCAACTTCTTCACTGTGGTTGTTGATTATGTTTTGTTGGGGGATTTTTATTTTTTCAAAAACATGTTCCAAACATACCTATCCCAGAATCTCAAAGCCCTCCAACTCCAAGCCTTCAGGTTCAGTAAAGATGCTGACGTTTTTCTGACTGGTGCCAAGGCTTTTAGAACTTGTATGAGTTGTCAATAGCTAGCAGGAGACCATAAGCACCAGAGCTCAGTAGCCAGGTAAATAAGCAAAGGCCTGATCCTCTGACCTCATTGCCCTTTTTTTGCGTCTCAGCCCTTTGCCACTCTGAAGACTGTGCCCATTTTTGGGAAGCTACCACGGGGTTTCTGTTCTGCTGCACCCAGAGGAGCAAAGATATCCATCAGTGGCCCCCAATGCAAGCAACTGCACATGGCCTTGCCACTGCACACTTCCAGAACATTACCCGTGGGGTGGGGGACAGCAGGCAGAAGATTGGCTTTACCTGTGGTTGCCCTCCACAGATTACTTAAACCAGTGTTGGCTTCCACCTAAAACCCTGGGAAACTGCACAGTCCCCTAAAAGGTGCTTTCAGGTAGGGCTTGCTTAGTTCCAAGTCTGGATATGAAGAGACTTTTGTTATGGGCATATCTGCAGCAACAGCATACATAGACAAGCAGCCTCCAACTTGTTCCATCCTCCTCCTGGCAAGCATACTAAACCCTTCCCCTTGTCAGGGGCACTGGTACAGAGCTCACCCTGCTCTGCTCTGAACACAAGATGCATGCTGAGTATGCATTTCTTAAACTGAGAGCATCCTTTAAGTTGCTGGGAAACGAACAGACATTGTAAGGACACAAATGTTTAGGTTTTAGTGAATTGTTGAAATAAAAGCAAAATGGATTTTTGCCTCTGTTTTGTAATGTGCGATGTCCCGGCACTGCTGTCGGGTCCCTGTTGCCAAACTCTGATGAGTTCTGGAATTCACCCAGTCCCCTTTTGGCTTCTGAAACGCTTTGTGCAAGCACTTAGAATCCATTAAGGAGGACTGTGAGCTGCATGAGCAGTAAAGGTATGAAGAAAAGGACAGAAATGCTTTTAAAACACTGAAAAGTCAACAATGGAATACATTAGGGGAGCATCAAAATGTCCATTCCCAACAGGCCTTTGTTTTTATTTTGGTGAGGGTTTGAAATGTGCTTGACCTTCCTAAGGAAAGTTGGGGTCCTCCAGAATAAACTTTTAATCTCAGGCAGTTTATGGTTTTCCATCACTGCTTTCCTGATACAGCTGCAGTGGATTGCAAAGCATTTCACAGATGCCAAGCCCCTGTGATTTAACCCTTTTGCCTGACGGTCTGCAGACAAATGTGTTCATTTTCAATAAAGGTCATAAGTTAAACAGAAGCAGGAGAGCTATAAAATAAAAACGTATGCTATCTGAAACACTGTGAAAGAAACAATATAGAGCAGATATTGGTAATGCAATGCAAACATTGGATGCAAGCCCAGTAACAAAGCTAGAAAAGCAGCATTTCAGTTAGCACAGCCCTGGAAATGGGCTTGCAGGCCACTCTGTGCAGAGCCAGACCTGCTTTATTTATTCAGCTTTCCCAGGAGTAGCCCACAGATGACAGTTGAAAGCCCCTGGTGGGCATCCTGGTTAACAGCACAAATTTTGATTGGGGATGCTCACTTGAAAAGTTTAGAGTTTATTTAATGTTTGTTCTAGAAGTTCTTGGTAAATTTTAAATTTTATCTCTCCAAATGTATGGTAATTGTGTCTGCTGTGTTTCAGTTGGGATTAGTGACACTTTGTGCTTTCTGAAATAGTTTCAGTCCCTGGGTGCTTAAATGATTGCCCAATTTCAGTAGTATCACTTATTGTTCATATTTTGGATGAAAAGACAGCCTCCCCCTCGGAAGGGAAATTCAAATTGTAACTGCTCGGCAGTGGTAGTTTGTGACTGAGGAATGATCTGTCAGGAATGGAGGGTAAGAAGGCCCAACCTGCAGAAGGGGTTAAACTGACTGGAAGCAGGGATGCCTAAGACAGGAGGACTCCCTGAAAGGGAGTGGAGTTTCCCTTGGTGATAAGAGCCAAAGCATTGCTTGTAGTCATCCTGGAATGGGAATACTCGGGATCCCAAGCTCAGGTGTCACCTATGTGCAGAATGAAGCCCCCATAATCCAAGGGAAAATGGTCAGTGACCTGCTACACCACTTAAACACACACAAGTCTATGGGTCTGGATGGGATCCACCCAAGGGTACTGAGGGAGCTGGCAGAAGTGCTCACTGAGACACTTTTAATCATTTATCAGCAGTCCTGCCTAACCGGGGAGGTTCCAGTTGACTGGAGGTGAGCAATTGTGATGACCAGCTACAAGGGCCAGAAGGAGGATCAGGGGAACTACAGGCCTGTCAGTCTGACCTTGGTGCCGGGGAAAGTTATGGAGTAGATCATCTTGAGTGTCATCACGTGGCAAGTGCAGGATAACCAGGGGATCAAGCCCAACCATAATGGGTTTATGACAGGCAGGTCCTGCTTGACTAACCTGATCTCCTTCTATGGAAAAATGACCCACTTAGGGGATGAGGGAAAGACTGTGGATGTTGTCTACCTAGACTTTAGTA
Organism: Neopelma chrysocephalum; assembly: GCF_003984885.1. Taxonomy (NCBI): domain Eukaryota; kingdom Metazoa; phylum Chordata; class Aves; order Passeriformes; family Pipridae; genus Neopelma; species Neopelma chrysocephalum. Next base: position 21,215 of record NW_020925074.1, read on the forward strand.
AAGCCTTTGATACTATTTCTCACAGCATTCTCCTGGAGAAACTGACTGCTCATGGCTTAGATGGGTATACTCTTGTGGTGGGTCTGACTGAGCCAGAATTTATTTCCCCATAGTAGCTCTGCATTGGTAGCTAGAAGAGTGTTGATAACACATCCATGTTTTGGCTACTGCTGAGCACAGCACTGTAACATTCAATCGAGGGCGAGATCCTGGGAGGGGATACAAGTAAGTCAGCTGAACCCACACTGACCAAGGGGATATTCCATACCATATGACGTCAACCCAGATATAAAAGCTGAGGCAAGGAGCAGGACCGGAGGCACTCATTGTCTCTGATGGCTGCCTGCTGACAACCGTTACGTGTGCTGGAGGCCTGCTTCTCAGAGAAGTGGCCGACCATCGCTGCTTATGGGAAGTAGAGATTAACTGCTAGCTTCTGCTTTGCGTGCGCACACGCTGCTTTTGCTTTCTTTTTTTTGCATCAATATAAACTGCCTTATCGCAACCCACGATTTGTGTTGTTTTCTTTTTCCACCTTGCTCTCTCCCCTGTCCGGCTGGGAAGGGGAGGGATAGAGCGGCTGGGTGGGCACCTGGCGTTCAGCCAAGGTGAACCCACCACAACTCTTCACTGGATAAAAAACTGACTGTATGGCCAGGCCCAAAGTGTTGGTGAATGGAGGTAAATTCACTTGGCGGCCAGTCACGAGCAGTCTTCCCCAGGGCTCAGTATTTGTGCACACAAAGATTACTAGTAGTCAGGTCAGAAAATTCATGGAGGAAAACTAAATGGCTAGATTTGATCCTAATATTTACATGACTTGTCGAATTCTTATTAGTGAAATAAGAAATAGTGCAAAGTTTCCACTTTGTGATTGTCCTGGTTTCAGCTAGGGTAGAGTTAATTTCTTCTCAGTAGCTGTTACAGTGCTGTGGTTTGAATTCGGAATGAGAATGGTGTTGATAACACACTGATGTTTTGGGTTTTGCTAAGTCATGTTTATCCTAAGTCAAGGACTTCTTTTTTTTTCTTTTCCTTTGTCTCATGCCCTGCCAGTGGGAGGAAGCATAGCTGGGGCAGGTGACCCTAACTGGCCAAAGGGATATTCCACACCACAGAACATCATGCCAAGTATATATACTGGGGGGGAGTTACCCGGAAGGGGGGCCGAGCTGGGTTTGGAAAGGGGAGTCTGGCTTTGGTCAGTGGGTGGTGAGCATACAAAAGTATTGTGCATCATTTGTTTGTTTCCTTTTTATTATCATTATTAATATTTACCATTATTATTGTATTTTACTTTATTTTCAGTTATTAAACTGTTCTTATCTGATAAGATAAGAAAGAACCAAAGCCTTGCTTGTAGTCATCCTGGAATGGGAGCACTCAGGGGCCCAAGCTCAGGTGCCACCTTTGAGCAGCAGAGTTGGGCCAGGGGATAGACCCACTGACTGGGCTGAAGTGCCCCATGCAACTGCTCATGGGATTGGTGCTGGAACAAGGGGATATAAGTGGTGTATTTGACACTGTCCTGCATTACATCCTTGTCTCTAAACTGGAGAGACATGGATTTGATGGATGGATCACTTGGTGGATAAGGAATTGGCTGAATGGTTGCACTCCAAGAGTTGGGGTCAATGGCTCAATGTCCAAGTGGAGACCAGTGATGAGTGGTGTTCCTCAGGGGTTGGTATTGGGACTGGTGCTGCTTAACATCTTTGTCGGCAGCATGGACAGTGGGATTGAGTACACCCTCAGCAAGTTTGCTGAGGACACCAAGCTGTGTGATGCGGTTGACACGCTGGAGGGAAGGGATGCCATCCAGAGGGACCTTGACAGGCTTGAGAGGTGGGCCTGTGCAAACCTCATGAGGTTCAACAAGGCCAAATGCAAGGTCCTGCACCTGAGTCGGGGCGATCCCAAGCACAAATACAGGCTGGGTGGAGAATGGATTGAGGAGAAGGGCTTGGGGGTGTTGATGGACGTGAACCCCAACGTGAAGTGGCAATGTGTGCTTGCAGCCCAGAAAGTCAACTGTATCCTGGGCTACATATCAAAAAAGGGAGAATAGACAAAGGAAGGAGCAGGACCTAGAGAAGGAAATAGAGGGTAGGAAGGCAACTGAGTTATTGCTGTCTTTAAAAATTGAACAGCTGCAAAAACAATTACAGGAAGAAAAGTAGAAAATACTAAAGTTGTAAGAAAAGGTCAAAATTATGCTTATATAGGCTACTTGCTCCCCTAAGATTGTACAGATTAGGAAACTAGTGGTATCCCCTGAAGATTGGGATGGAGATATTTGGGGTGATCCCAATGACAGCAATCCAGTAGAAGACAATCCTTTGTCCCCCACAAATCCTCCTTAATATGAAGCCAGACCTGTTGTTGAAACAGAAAAAACATTGGAACCCCGGGGTGGTCATCTGCAACATACTACGTGAATCATCTCCTGGGATCCGTTACAATTGACAAATTTGTAAAAGAAATATAGCAGAAACCCAGGTGAAATTGAAACTGAATATAAGCCATGCACAAATGAGCCCCCCATGATGTCCCACTATTTGCTACAGTAGAATTTGCAATGGTAAAACCACTGATTAGAGAAGCCCTGGCAATTCTCAAACCCTGTCTAGCTGCAAAATGGGATGAGATCAAAACAGACACTCAATATAATAACCAGGGCAATAATGCTCCTAAACAACTCCTTACGTGGGCGGAATTAATGCATGGCATTGTTAACTACAGTCGTGAAATGGGCTGGGTTGATGCACCAGCTGAAAAAAAAAACCCTGAGGCCCAGGGAAAAGATCACAAAGTAAGACCCCTGAAACAAGGAACAGAAACTTGATCAAAATAAACAAATTTAAAACCCCACAAACAGAATCTCAAGAAAGGAGGAATGAAATGTGGAGAAATGCATTGGCCCTAGGCATTCCCAGAACTGGGATTCAAGGTCATCTTGAGACTGATTGAAGCATTCCAAAAACTAGATAGCAGTGAAAAGAAGGAGCTGAAAGGAAGGAGTGTATTTCACCTCCTCCTGAACCAGTCCCCAGAAAGGGAGACAACCCCTTCCTTCCCCTTAGGGAAGAATTGGAGGGCACGAGGCAAAAAACACCCAAGTAATGGCCAGAAGGCAATTGAGCCTGCTTCTCTGGAAAGTGGAGGCTTATCAGTGGATAAGTGATGATGGCACAGACATTTTAATTTCAGGTGGTCCTCAGAGACAATTGGTAAGGTTTTTAATAGATACATGGGACCACAAATTTCAATACTAACACAACGAGTTGCTGAGCATGTAATCTGGTCAGCAAAGAGTTAAGATTACTCGTGTGAAAGGAGCAAGTGTTGTGTGCCAAACTGTCAAGGCCAATTTATGGCTCCTGGGAGAGAAGCACGTTGACTACTTGATTTTCAGTTAAAGACCATCATGAAAATATTCTAGGTTTCCATGTTTTGAATGGCTGAACTTGGTGCCTGACGAATGGTGGCATGTTGTCCTTCAGCTCAAACATCAATCCAAGCCCTGGCAGAAATGGGGAGGCTACAGCGCGAGTACTTCCCGCAGCCCCTGCTCTCCCTGACCCAAAAATTACTAATGTACTACAATAGCAGATTTCTCTGCGGCAAGAAATGGAATTTCTGAAGTCTTGGCTGGTTTGGAGAAATGACAACTTATCTCCAGAACCCACTCCCCATGTAAATAACCTGTCTGGTTAGTTTGGAAACCAGACAGGAGGTGACATTTAACAATTGATTATCAGTGCTGCTGTACCAGACATTGAAAACTGAAGAGTTTGCCTTGACGGGCTTGAGAGGTGGGCTTGTGCAAACCTCATGAGGTTCAACAAGGCCAAGTGCAAGGTCCTGCACCTGGGTCAGGGCAATCCCAAGCACAAATGCAGGCTGGGTGGAGAATGGATTGAGGAGAAGGACTTGGAGGTGTTGATGGACATGAAGCCCAATATGAGCCAGCAGTGTATGCTCGCAGGCCAAAAGGCCAACCGTATCCTGGGCTGCATGGAAAGGAGGGTGGCCAGAGGGTTGAGGGAGGTGATTCTCCCCCTCTACTCTGCTCTCGTGAGACCCCACCTGGAATACTGCCTGCACTTCTGGTGCCCCCAACATAAGAAGGACGTGGCACTGTTGGAGCAAGTGCAGAGGAGGACCACGAAGTTGATAACGGGACTAGAGCATCCTCCCCTATGAAGACAGGCTGAGAAAGTTGGGGCTGTTCAGCCTGGAGAAGATTGCGTGGAGACCTCATAGTAGCCTTCCAGTATCTGAAGGGGGCCTGCAAGGAAGCCGGAGAGGGGCTCTCTTCATCAGGAACTGTAGTGATAGGACAAGGAGTAATGTGTTACAACTGAAAGAGGGGAAATTTGGGTTAGATATAAGGAAGAAATTCTTTATTGTGAGGGTGGCGCTAGATGTAAAACCTATGTTCTTTAAGGTTCCCTTGAAGGAGGAGGATAAAGAGATGTTTGCTTTCACTTGGGAGGGAATACAACATACCTTTAACAGACTCACACAGGGGTATAAACATTCACCCACCATTGCTCATGCCACACTTGCTGAACTTTTACTGACAGCCTCACTCGCCCCAAGATGTGAAACTACCAACATACAGGTGATATTCTGATTGGAGGAATTTCCCCTAAGAAGATGGGGGAAGCAGCAGTAGTACTAATGTAGATGAGTTGAGGGAGCAACATCTCTACCTCAGTTAGTTTAGGAATCTACGAGTTTAGTGATCTCTGACCTTAGGAGCTGTATCTTAATTAACAAAATGCCTGTTTTTCTTTTAAACTGAACTTTGCCATTTTGACTATTTTTCTCTTATACCTATAATTAGTTCAGTGTTGTAAAATAAGGGTAAAGGAAGATAAGATAATTGAAAACAGCTGAATGATCCACCTGAAGGAACTTAACCAAATGAAACATATGCTTCAAAAGGCACAGTCAACAAAAGTTGTTTTGCTAAGGATTAAATACAATAAAGGATTGTTTTAGTAGAGAATAACATCAAGTTATCTTTAAACTAGTGATAGACTTAAGTGTCTTGTAGTGGGTAAAGACAATCAGATGAGGGTCAGAGGTCAGAACCATCAATCTGAACTTGCTGACTTAAGGAGAAAGACTCTGCGAGGCCAAAGTAAAACCGCCCTCAATGTGATGACCACCACCCCAAATCCCTGCCACAAAAAAAAGAGACACTAGATGGCAGTCTTGCTCCACGAAAGAGCATCTAGGTGAAATTTGAATACAGACCCATGTCCTATGCAGTGGGTTTCTGTGGCTGGGTTTTGGTAGCGGGGAGGGGGCTACAGGGGTGGCTTCTGTTAGAAGCTGCTAGAAGCTTCCCCTGTCCCGTGGAGCCAATGCCAGCCAGCTCCAGGACATACTTCCTGCCGCTGGCCAAGGCCAAGCCAATCAGGGGTAATAGTAACGCCTCTGTGATAACATATTTAAGAACAGAAGGTATTGCGCAGAAAGAATTCCAGCCAGGGAAGAGTGGAGTTAGAACATGGGAACAACAAGGTAGACACCAAGGTCAGTGCAGAAGGAGGGGCAGGAGGTGCTCCAGGTGCCGGAGCTGAGGCCCCTGCAGCCCATGGTGAAGACCATGGTGGAGCAGGCTGTCCCCCTGCAGCCCATGGAGGACCATTGGGGTGCAGAGACCCACCTGCAGCCCATGGAGAAGCCCATGCTGGAGCAGGTGGATGCATGAAGGAGGCTGTGTCCCCGTGGGAGGCCCAGGATGGAGCGGGGTCCTGCCGGAGACCTGCAGCCCATGGAGAGGGAAGCCCACGCTGAAACAGGCTTTTCCCGGGTAGGACTTCTGGCCCCTGTGGGGGACCCACGGAGGTACAGCTCATTTGTGAAGGACTGCACCCCATGGAGAAGTGACCCACAGGACAGCAGTTTGGGAAGAACTGTTGCCGGAGGGATGGACTCACGCTGGAGAGGTCCATCAAGGACTGTCTCCCGTGGGAGGGACCCCACAGGAGCAGGGGAAGGACTCGTCTCCCTGAACAGCGGCAGAAACAACCGACCGTAACCCCCATTCCCCATCCCCCTGCACCGCTGTGGGGGAGGAGGGAAAACATGGAAGCAAGGAGGGGTGGGGGGGAAGGCGTTTTAAATTGTTTTATTTCTCACTCTTTGGCTCTTATCCTGTTAGTAATAAATTTAAGTACTATCCCCACTTTGAGTCTGTTATGCCTGTGAAGGTAATCAGTAACTGACCTCTCCCAGCTCTTAACTCATGAATCCTTAGCTGTTTTTTTTCTCTCTCCTCTGTCCGGTTGCAGAGGGAGAGCGAGAGAGTGGCTTTAGTGGATACCTGGAATCTGACCAAGGTCAACCCACTACATCGTAATAAGGGGGATGGTTTTCTGCGAGGCAACTTTGAATGTTACAATGTATAAACACCTGAAGAAACTGTATTTCGGTGAGCATGTATGGCAAATGATTGCCCATGTTCCTGTCATGATGAATTAAAGGAATGTTTCATCCAAATGACACTTTGGGTGTGATTTCTTTGTTTCATAGATAAGAAATAGATGTACAGGTGGGGGAGAAGAACAGTTTCTGGGAGAAGGAGTGATGTAGATAAGAAACAAATGTAAATATTGCCTGAATAGAACTGCATAAATATGCTTGCATTTTTGGCCTTCGGTGTGCTAGCTTTGTGGATTTACCACCTAACACCCCTTTCTGTGCAGAACTGTAAATAAATCAAATACCATGTGATGAAAGATCCCACTTTTCAGAGACAACAGTATGGCAAGCGCTAAATAAAGCAGAAATTGAGATTCCACCTGGAAAAGGTCAGGGACCAAGTAAAAAAGTAACATTTTTAGGTACTTGGTGGATAGCAGGCAGTGCAGTGATTCCTCCAGATGCCTTAAGAAAAATCAAATGCCCCAATCCAGGAATGAGCTACAGCAATTAATGGGAATTTTAGGATATTGGAGGAAGCATATATCTGGTGTCCTAGTTAGAACAGCTGGGGCCAATTCATCACTGGATGGGTGTAACCCAAACCTGTGTATTCTATAGCCTTCCATGCCATTTCCCAGAAACTGTTATCAATAGAGCATTTACACCCTCTGCCCAGAGCAACCTGACTCCTCAGGCTATAAACTAGGCGTTAAGAGGCCTGCGAGATAGGAAGATGTTCCTGTCCTCATGCCCTTTTATGGAATTCCCCACTCTGAGGGAAGGACTGAGCATTCCTGCCTGAACTGGAGAGTATATAAACATGGGGTTTTGGAACCTTTTTACCACTCGTGGGATCCAGAGGAAGACTGCAGCTCACCACTCTCAACCAGACTGAGACCACCACCCTCAACTGGACTGCAATCACCACTTTTTGACCAGACTGCAACAGATCTCCCACCAGCAGGTTTTTCCCCCTCTCCCTTTACTTTGGACTCGGGGGGGGCCAAGGAACACCACTTTTGTTCATGCCCCAGGGTGTTGGGTTATACATTTGGGTTTTGTGGGTTAAAACCAATTGTTTGTCTGTATAATCGTACTTATTGTATTATTTTAATAAATTGTTATTCTGACTTATAATCTCTCTTTTGAATTGAGTTCATTTCCCCTGCTGGTTAACTTTTAAACCAGCACATCTGGATTTTCTATTATTTCCCATCCATTATACTCACTGTTACAGAAAGGCAAACCCTGGGAGTGGAAGTTAGAACACAAAAAGGTGACCAAAACTTTAACTGAAGAATTAAAAACATGCCAGTCACTGGGACCAGTACACCCCCACGATCCTCTTATAACCGAATGGGGTTTTGCTGAACTTACAGTAACCTGTTCCAAACTGGCCCCGATGAGCCAAAAAGACCTTTATTGCTTAGCTCAACTGCATTTGAAGAAACAGAACAATAGTACTCTGAATGGGAAAAGGGACTTTTATCTTTAGTCCAAGCAGTTAAACAAGTCAAGAAAATACATCAAGGGACAACCTGTGAAAACTAGAGGACCATTTAATTTACTAGAAGCAATTCTAAAGGAGACTGCTCCCCCAGAAGAAGTTGCTCAAAAAATCCCTATCAGAAAATGGTATGCCTACTTGACAGGAATTGCAGAAAATATGCAGTTCATTGAAGGACACACTAAGGTTTCCGAATTGCAGATGCCTGTAAACACAGACCCTTTCACGTTACAACAACCTTTTAAACCTTCATCACATTCTGGATGCACCACCCCGCACTGAGGGTACACCAACAGAAAACATTTGGGTTGCAGATGCTTCAGCAAAAAGAGCAAATGGTAAATGGCAATATAAGACCATTGCATTAAATGTTACCACTGGCAAACAAGTAACAGAAGAATGTGAAGGCAGTGCACAAGTAAGAGAAATAAGAGCAGTTGTTTTGGCAGCACAGAAGGGAGAAAAAATTGTTTATGTAGACTCATGCTGTGTGAGCTGGTGCCACAGTGGCTGTGTGGGCTGACAGTGGCTCTGTCAACATGATGTCTTTAAACAGAATTCTCTGTATTTTAAGTAGAATCCTCTTTATCTTTGAACTCTGAGTCTTTAAGCAGCATTTACTGTCCCTGTCCCTTCCTTTGATCTCTGCTGCAGATGGAACCTGACGGGATCATTCTCACCTTTAACCCCTCTTTTGAATGTATAAGATGCTATCAGGTGTGTTAAGCAGATGTTGCTCAATGTTTATGGAAAGCTTTTGTATTTTATGACCTGCTTTGCTGAGTTACAGATCACATCTTCTTTGGTACTCAACCTGGGGTTCTGCCCAAACTTTGCTTAAAACTGAGTAGGGGACACCTCCACAAACAACCACCAGAGACCCCTGGAGAGGCCCACGAAGGTGCAGTGACACGTATCACATAAGGTTGCACAAGCTAAAAAATTATGCAATCGGTAGGTGGTAACTGTGTATGAGATAGGTGGGTTTATGTAGATTTCAATGCATAAATTCTCTCGCTTTTTACTCCTTGGGGTGTTTGATTTGTGGAAAACTTCCACCTTGCACCCTGCCCAGAATAAACAATGTCTCCTTTCTAAACCTGACTCTTTGTCCATGTTTAGAGAGTTCCAAAAATTCAGTAGCAATGGGAAACCTTGAATTGGGAAGTGAAGAGATCCCCAGTTTGGAGAAGCAAAGTTTGGCAATTATTGCTAGATATAGCCAGGAAAACACCTTTCAAGATGGGATGGGTAAAAGCTCATGCTAAGGATAATCAACCAGCCCCAAAGTGGAATCAAAAGGCAGATGAGTTAACTAAAATTAGGAAAATCATCTTAAATCCTGAGTGGTATCGTTTGGGAGAATGGTGACATCAAAACCTAGGCCACACAGGTAAAGAAGCACTTTATTTTGCTGCACAGAGTAAAGAAATAGAAACAAAATACAGAAATATATAAAGAAATATAAACAGAAAGAACTTGTGAAACTATTCTTACAGAATGTCCCCAGTGTAGACTGAAATTACAAGCAGATCACCTTGCTAAAGCACCACCTCTACATACCAATGAAGGGGAAACGTTATGGTCTACATGGCAAATTGATTAATAAATCCTCTGTGGGATATCGATACATACTTACAGGTGTGCAAGTAGTCTCTGGGTTGCTTATGGCAACTAAGTGTTGGAAAGACAATGGGCGAAATACAGTGCTAGGACTATCATTTTGGTTCTCAAATATGCTTACTCCTGATGTTACCCAAAGTGATAATGGCTCACATTTTTCGTGTAAGGAAGTGCAAGATTGGGCAAAACAAGAGAGAATTAAATGGGCATTCCATACCCCATAATACCCTCAATCAAATGGGATGGTAGAAAGAGATAATGGCTTATTGAAGAGGAATCTCAAACCACACAAAGCTCAATGAGATATGAGACTTCCCTAAGTACTCTGGCAATTAAATAATCGATATGGGTCTGCTGGAAGCCCTGTAAGCCAAGTAGTCTTTGTAAATGTGCTGGTTTAAAGGTAAACCGGCAGGAGAAATGAACCCAACTCAGAAGAGATTATAAGTCAGAATTACAATTTAATAAAAATAATACAATAAATACAATTACACAGACAAACAATTGGTTTTAACCCACAAAACCCAGATGTATAACCCAGCACCCTGGGGCACGAACAGAATGGTGTTCGTTGGCCCCCGTGCTGAGCCCCATGTGGCCCCTCGAGTCCAAAGTAAAAGGAAAGGAAGACCTGTTGGTGAGAGTGCTGGTCACAGTCTGGTCGAGGTTCTGGTCCTCCTCCGGATCTGACAAGTGGGCCCAGAAGACCCAAAACCCCAAGATTATATACACTCAGGTTCAAGTGGGAATGCCCAGTACCTCCCCCAGGGCGGGGAGTTCCACAACGGGCAATTGTGAGTCATGAGATATTTTTGGAATCCTTGATGGTCCATTAGCAGACATGACCCCTCAGGGAGGCCCTGCAGAGAGCCCTCGACAAATTAGAGGACTGGGCAATCACCAGTCATATGAAGTTCAACAACAGAAAGTTCTGGATTCTGCACCTGGGATGGGGCAACCCCAGCTGTACGCACAGACCGGGGAATGCGATGCTGGAAAGCGGTGCCGTGGAAAGGGACCTGGGGGTCCTGGTTGACAGCAAGTTGAATATGAGTCAGAACTCTGCCCTGGCAGCCAGGAGGGCAAACCATGTCCTGGGGTGCATCAGGCAAAGCATCACCAGCCGGTCCAGGGAGGTGATTGTCCCGCTCTACTCTGTGCTGGTGCACCCTCACCTTGAATATTGTGTGCAGTTTTGGTCTCCGCAATACAAGAAAGATATTAAGTTATTAGAGAGCATACAAAGGAGGGCAACGAAGATGGTAAAGGGCCTTGAGGGGAAGCCATATGAGGAGCAGCTGAGGTCACTTGGTCTGTTCAGCCCAGAGGAGACCGAGAGGAGACCTCATTGCAGTCTACAACTTCCTCGTGAGGGGAAGAGGAGGGGCAGACTGATCTCTTCTCTCTGGTGACCAGTGACAGGATCCAAAGGAATGGCCTGAGGTTGTGACAGGGGAGGTTTGGGTTGGATATTAGAAAGAGGTTCTTCACCCAGAGGATGGTTGGGTGCTGGAACAGGCTCCCCAGGAAAGTGGTCACAGCACCAAGCCTGACAGAGTTCAAGAAGCATTTGGACAATACTCTCAGGCACATGGTGTGACTCTTGGGAATGGTCCTGTGCAGGGCTAGGAGTTGGACTTGATCTTTGTGGGTCCCTTCCAACTCGGCATATTCTGTGATTCTGTGATACAAGTTTTACTTCGATTCTCCTCCCCATTCTACTGGGGGAAGGGGGGAGAGAGGGGAGGGTGAGCAAGCAGCTGCGTGGTGCTTAATTTCCAGCTGGGGCCAAACCATGACAGTGATGCTATTCTGTTTAATATCTTTATCAATGACCTGGATGAGGGGATTGAGTGCACGCTCAGTATGTTTGCAGATGACGCTAAGTTGGGTGGGAGTGTTGATCTGCTTGAGGGCAAGAAGGCTCTACAGAGGGATCTGGACAGCCTGGATCAATGGGCCAAGGGCAATTGTATGACGTTCAATAAGGAGAGGTGCCAGATCCTGCACTTGGGTCACAACAGCCCCATGCAAGGCTACAGGCTTGGAGAAGAGTGGCTGGAAAGCTGCCTGGCGGAAAAGGACATGGGGGTGTTGGTCAACAGTTGTCTGAATATGAGCCAGCAGTGGTCCAGGTGGCTAAGAAGGCCAATGGCATCCTGGCTTGTATCAGAAATAGTGTTGTCAGCAGGACTAGGGCAGTGATCATCTCCTGTACTTGGCACTGGTGAGGTCACACCTCGAGTACTGTGTTCAGTTTTGGACCCCCCACTACAAGAATAACATTCAGGTGCCAGAGCATGTCCAGAGAAGGGCAATGATGTTGGTCAAGGGTCTCAAGCACAAGTCTTATGAGGAGCGGCTGAGGGAGCTGGGGCTGTTTAGCCTGGAGAAATGGAGGCTGAGGGGAGACCTTCTTGCTCTCTACAACTACCCGAAAGGAGGTTGTAGCCAGGTGCAGGTCAGTCTCTTCTCCCAGGTAACGAATGATAGGACAAGAGGAAATGACCTCAAGTTGTGCCAGGGGTGGTTTAGACTGGATATTAAGAAAAAATTCTTCACCAAAAGGGTTGTCAAGCATTGGAACAGGCTTCCCAGGAAAACAGTCGAGTCACCATCCCTGGAGGGATTTAAAAGACACGTAGATATGACACTTACGACACTTAGGGACATGGTTTAGTGGTAGACTTGACAATGTGTCGTGGGGTAAAAAAAGAGTTTTCCCCTGGAGTTAGAAAAGTGGTAACCCCCAAGGGGGTGGTGTTCTTGGTGTAGGGCCCAATCAGAAGCTACATTTCGCTCCTTTGAAATCAACATATTGCAACAGACCGGAAAAGAAGGGAGATGACGTAGCTGGAAGAAGAGAAGTAGCCATGTTGTGAGGTCACAAGGAGAGAGGGGCCAGGAGCCCGGCTGGGGGCTGCAGGAACCTGGAACAGTGTTAAACTGGGCCAAGCACTGTAGCTAAGAGCTGGGGGAAGTTTCCTTGCTGTGAGTGGACAGCCAGAGACACTGAAAGCGGCGGTGGAGCAGTACTGAACAGAGAACTGTGGCCGAAAGCCAAAAGAGATAGCAAGCAGCAAGATGGCACATAGCCAGGCTGAGAGACGCAGAGATGTCCTGCAGGAGGGAGAGCTGGCAACAGAGCAGAGAAAACTCAGCAGAGACTGTTTTGGGGTAAGACTGAGTTACTTTCCCAAAACCCTTGGAGACCCCTCTTAGAAGGAGGGGGTGGACTTCCATTTGAAGGGAGTCCTGAAATGCAGCAGCACCGGAGAGAGGAGCTAAGAAGCTCAGAGACGTTCTGAAGCTGGATCAGGACGGGCAGAAGGAATGCGGGGGAAGTGGCCTTGCCCCCCCGCTGCTGCCATGTTGTCAGCTGAGATGGAGCAAAGGAGCTCTGGTAGAACGCTTGGGGCAAAGACTGAACTGAGAGCTGCCCTAAACGTTCTGACTCAGGAGGAACTTGAATCCCCTGAGAAAGGGACTTGCACGAAGATGCCCTGCACTTCGTGATATGACATGGTGAGGCGAGCCTTTGTCCCGGCTATCGCAGTCCACGGGAGAGAGACCTTTGGCTGGAGCCGAAGGGCCGAGGGACGAGAGAAGACCCCTCGTGTTGTAATGGAGAGAGAGAGAGAGAGATATTTTCCAGCTACGACAACTCCAGCTACGACTGCTGCTTTGAAGAGGAGAGACAATGTTGCCCTGAAAGTGGAAAGGATCTTTTCTCCTTCCCTTCTGAACTTTTATTGGAGGGAAAGGAGAGATCTGATCTAATGTAAATATATTGCTTTACCATAGGAGAGAGAGTTAGAACTGTGTATATAATGTATTAGAGTATTTATTTGTGTAAGTAATAAACTGTAATATAATTCCCCTCCCCCATACTGAGTTGTGTTATGTCTGGAAAACCCTCTCACACTGAAGTAAATTGTGGGAGGGGGGGTTGAACTTGGAAATTGGATTTTTGGGGGTCTCAAACCACCACACAATGTTAGGTTAAGGGTTGGACTCAATGCTCTCAAGGGTCCTTTCCAGCCTAAATGCTTCTATGATTGTCTAAAATCCTTAAATTTTGAAGAACAGGGATTAGTCATGTCTTCGGAAATTTCTGAGTCACTTCAGATCCCTTGGGACCTCTTGTTTAAAATTCTGGCAGATGGATTTTCTCTGCCCTGTATCCTAAACATCCTCAATGATCAGGATGGTATCTACATTCGATATCGTACTGATGGAAGCCTATTCAACCTAAGGCGGCTGAAGGCCCATACTAAGACCTTAAATCATCTTGTCTGGGAGCTTCTTTATGCTGATGACGCTGCCCTTGTCACCCACACAGAAGTAGCTTCCATCAATGCTGTCTCTGTACAATCCTAAACATCCACTGGTCAGATTATGTGACTAATACGTCTGTTCTAGAACAAGCAGCAATCACAAGTATTGAGGCCATGTTGCTGAGAACACAGCTGCGTTGGGCAGGACATGTCTCAAGGATGAAGGACCACCGCCTCCCTAAGATCATGCTTTATGGTGAACTTGCCACCGGTTACCGCAAGAGAGGAGCCCCGAAGAGAAGATACAAGGAGTCCCTGAAACAACATCTCAGCCTTGGCCATATTGATCAACATAACTGGTCTACTCTGGCCTCCAATCAGGAGGTCTGGAGACACACTATCTACAACGCTGCTGCTTCCTTTGAGAACTCACACAGGATCACTCTTGAGGAGAAAAGACAATGCAGAAAGAATCGTGCCTTGCAGAATATACCACCTAAGGAGTCTTTCTGCTGTGCCTTTTGCAACCGGACTTGTCTATCTCATATTGGCCTTTTTAGCCACCAGTGCGCTTGTAACAAATGTGGGTAGAGCCCTTCCCAAATCTTCGTTCGCGAAGCCTAGCCATGATGATGATGATCCTAAACATTTGCTGAACCAGTTCTGGCATCTCAATGCAATCTCAGAGTAGCATCACAAGGTGAAACACTGCACTATTTCTGTTTTCGAGAATAAGAATTTGGCAAGCAATGTAAAACTCTTAGGATGAAATCTAGCCATTATGATGCCTCCATGAATTTTCTGACACGATTCCTAATAAACGTCATCTGTGCGTGTAATTAAATAATGCCTGCTCAAGATATGGCATTAATCAATTCCTAGAGATCAATGCAATGTCTTTTGAAAGCAGTGCCCAGTGTCACACTGATGTGATTGGCTCTGGACAATAAGACATTGGCAATGTTTTTTTCTGACAGACGAAAGACTGCTCTGTAACTGTTACTGGTATTTGCATTCATGTGTATATCTACTAAACCTTCCTTTATTTCTGCTTTCAGAATTGGCATTTGTTCATGTGTGTAAAGGTCAAATAACAAGTACCTCACAATTAATGTATTAATTTGAATGAATTAATGAATACCTGCTTGCATGCAAAAATACATGCCTTGCATCGGTTTTAGAGGCAGGAGTTTAAAAATCTAGTACTGGAAATAAAACCTTAAAATAGGCAGAAATGGTTAGAGGCTGGAGACAACTTGATGTGATGACTATAAAGAACTGCAGAACTGTCATGAAACAACATCTGTGGTACCAAAGTTGACTTGCATAAGGGTGGAATGATAGTGAAATTGCTATGGGTGGCTCAGTAGTGTAGGGGCGTGTCTGAGGTACAGGGGATGTCCCTGGGGCAGAGAGGCCCAAAAGAGCATGCGCCGAGGTTCACAGCCCCCATTGGGTAAAGGGATCACATGGTTATGGGATATAAAAAGGACCGCGAGATTCAAATAAAGGCTCTTTGATTCCACCACCTCCGGAGAGCGTGCAGTTATTCTTTATCATATAAAGGCAGCGTCCACGTGGCCGCTACACAGTAGGTAATGAATTTCAACTTTTTAATACCGTGTCAGTCATGGAATACACTATTGCAGTGGGACTGAATCTACATTAGATCAGATATTTTAAACCTGTACCAGGTACTATCGGTGGATTTCCGGTTATCACTTTAGTTTTATAAAGTGGGAGTCCTTTACCGAAAAAAACATAGACGTCTGTAAACGTTGCCTTGGGGTAGTCCAAGGAACGAAATTAGTGAGCTCAAAAAACTATAGGTTAGTGCACGAAAAAACGGGAAGAAAGAAGAAAGAAGAACTCGCCGAGAGATCGGAGCGGGCGGGCACCGGAGAAAGCGGAGAGGGACCGAAACAACATCGCAGCGGTGAGTGAGCTGAAAGGCAGCCTGCGCGGTTAGGACTGCTCCCCGACTGGCAGCGTGACCGCAGCCCAGACCCCCGAGCCGCGAGCCACGCTGAAACCGCCGGGAAGCTTCTGCCGCGCCACCGCCGCCGCCGCAGCTGAAACAGCCGCGCGGACTGGCACCGCAGCTGCCCGCACCACCCCAGCCGCACCGCCTGGACCCCTGCATTGGCCGTCTGCCTAGCAGAAAGCCTCCCAGCTCCACGCCGCCCGCCGCTGCTGTACGCGCCCGCCTCATCCACCGGCCCCGCACCCGCCTACAAGCCGCGCGAGGCCGGGGGAACCCTGCGCGACCGCGTCCCACAGCACCCTGACCCTACCTCGCCTAGCGAGCCCCGCAGACCCTAAGCCGCCGCCACGCCGAGGAGAAGGACCGCGCGCCGCCACGCCGAGAAACCGCCGCGCCCCGAGCCGCAGCCGAGCCGCCGCTGCCGCCGGAGCCGAGCCGCCGCAGCTGCCGCCGAGGAGAAATACCCCGTGCCCGCCGCCGAGCCGCGAGCCGCCGCGCCGAGAGGGACCGCAGCTGCCGCCGCAGCCGCCGTCGCCGCCGAGCCGCGAGAAGCCCCGCCGTTCCAGCCGCGCCGCCGACCGAGCACGCCGCACCACCGCCGCCGCTGCTGAACCGGGGAAACCAGCCGACCAGAACCGGGAGTAGCCAGCCACCACACAAAGGAACTTCAGACCGCGTGCGTTCAAGCGCCAAGACAAGGTAAAATGGGAATTTTTTTCTCCACCACACTTTCACAAGACGCAGATGCACTGGCTATACTTCTCAGACCATACAATGTGCAAGCCACACGGGCAGAACTCACGGAGCTTGTGCGCTTTACTCAGACAGCTGTCCCCGAACTGCCGCTGGCAAAAGCCCTACACATACCCATATGGGAAGAACTGGGGAAAGTCATAAAGCTCACAGCCGAGGGGGGAGACCCCCAAGCTATCAGAGCTTTCCCAGCATGGCAGATAATAATGTCTGCACTGCACAGAGTCCACGAGCGCACCACACAAGCGTATAACACCGACACGCACCCCCCGAATAATACTGTTAACAGCAGCCGCCCAACTTTTAGGCGTAGGGACACTAACGCCCAAAGTCCGGCGGGGGGGGGGAATGGGAAGCGTTCATGATTTAAGTATGGAGTCAGAAGCCCAGAGCCGGAGGGACACGGGCCGGCGGGAGGGAACGGAGCCTGCGATGCGAGATCCCCGTTCATGGGATAGCCGCACAGGGCTCCGTTACGGCGACCGGGGGGGAAACCCAGCAGATTCGCCCCCCCGTCCCGCGGATGACCGCCGCCCACGTGGACCCGCATGGGCGCAGCCATCTTGCCCATCAAGCGGCCCGGGTATTGACCCGTCTCTCCCGCCCCCTCCGCCGCCCCGCCCCACCCATAGGCGCAAGGGGGGAGGTAACTCCGCCCCCTCGCCGCCTCCGACACCCGCCCACACCCCCTCACCGGGAACCGAGATAGCCGGAGCCACGGGGGGGGAGGAGTGGGGGGAGGAGGGGGAGGAGCTAGCCATAGTTCCGTCGGGAAGGAGCGAGGTAGCAACTGGGGGAGGGTCGAATGATAGGTGGAGTTTGTGTCGAGAGGAGGCCATACGGGTGGGAGACTTGCAAGTGATTAATGCATGCCCAGTCATCATTGGTCCACGCAATAGCCGCCGGTTCGAACCTGTGCCGCATGAACTAACAAAGGAATTGAGGCAGATAATAAGGGAAACTCGCGTGTCTTCATCTAACACCCTGGCATTTCTAGACACGCTAAGCTCTACCTACCTTTTCATGCCACACGATTGGAAGACTATCTTAAAAATAAGTCTTACCAATACACAGTACAACGTGTGGCTGAACGACTTTCGGGAGAATTGCTCTGTGTATGCCACTGACCCACAAGCAGGCGTTACCACACACCAACTAACCGGGGAGGGTAATTATCGGTCGATAGATGCTCAATCTAGGTACAATAAGGAAGTGTACGAGGTGATAGCAAAACATGCTATGAGAGCCATGAGAACACTTCCCACATCAGACCGAGACACTAATTTGTCATTCACACGAATAATGCAAGGCCCGACAGAACCATACTCCCAATTCTTGGACCGGCTGCAGTCTGCCCTAGATAGGCAGATTGAAAGTGAGGAAGCCAGAGACATACTCTGCAGGAAACTGGCTTTCGAAAACGCGAACCCAGACTGTAAGAGAGCATTGCAGGCTCTTCCTAAACGGGAGAGCTGCAGCATTGCAGAGCTGGTTCGTGCCTGCCAAGGGGTCGGCTCAGTGCGACACCAAACTGACTCGTTAGCAGTAGCCCTGAGTGCTCAGCTAAGAGTGCAGGAGGGAGCCAGACCCAGGAGTGGTTGTTACACTTGCGGTGCGCCCGACCACTTCCAAAGAGAATGTCCCAGGAGACCCATAGAAGCAGCCCCCCGTAGGCGCCCAAAAGCAAGGAAGGTGCCAAAAAACGGGAGACGAGGGGCGTTGTTGCACGCCCTGGTACAGCAAACATATGCGACACAAGGGAACAGGCCGGCAATCTGTGCCCCCCCACCCCTGCCAGCGCTTTGTGCCCCTCCACCGCAGCCAGCGCTGGGCTGGATCTATCCAACCGGGACTCTGTCTTCATAACATCCACAGAGGTAGTGCTAATTCCAACTGGGATTTGGGGTCCCCTCAACCCAGGAGTGCATGCACTATTGATTGGAAGGTCCTCCACTACGCGAATGGGTTTGTTTGTGCTGCCAGGAGTAATAGACTCAGACTCTCATAGTGAGATTCAGATCATGGCCTGGACCCCTTCACCCCCCTGTTTCATTCCAAAGGGACAGAAAATCGCCCAACTAATCCCCTTCTACAGCGCGTCGCCTGCAGGGGAGGGCGAGCGGGGTTCAGGGGCTTTCGGTAGCACAGGAACACCACAAGTTTACTGGGCAACAGCCATCACATCCACACAGCCGCTCATGACGTGCCAGGTGAATGGGCATCGATTTACAGGCCTTGTGGATTCGGGAGCCGATGTTTCCATCATAAAGGACTCCGAGTGGTCACTTAACTGGCCCACTGTTTGCCCAGTTGCAACCATTCAGGGGGTGGGAGGAACACAAAGGCCCAGACAGAGTGCCCAAGTACTCACTGTCCTGGGCCCGGAAGGACAATCAACCAAGATAGCTCCTTTTGTTGCCCCCATTCCTTGTACACTGTGGGGAAGGGATGTTCTTGGGCAGTTTGGCACAGTGATGCAAATTCCTCCTGCAAACAGCCAGGTTTTTCAATAGGGGCCATTGGTCAGCCGTCCCAAACACCCATTAAGCTGGTCTGGAAAAGTGAGCAGCCAGTCTGGGTGGACCAATGGCCTATGAAAAAGGAACGGCTGGAGCAATTAACAAAGCTTGCACAGGAGCAACCAGACGCAGGACATATTGTGCCCACAACTAGCCCCTGGAACACTCCTGTCTTTTGCATTCCCAAGAAAAGTGGGAAATGGAGAATGCTGCAGGACTTAAGGGCAGTAAACGCAGTCATAGAGCCCATGGGAGCATTGCAGCCAGGACTGCCTTCACCCTCTATGCTCCCAGCGGACTGGCCTCTAATGGTAATTGATTTAAAGGACTGCTTTTTTACCATCTTCCTTCACCCTGAGGATGCGCCAAGGTTTGCTTTTTCCATCCCGGCCTTGAACAATGCACAACCTATGCAAAGGTACCATTGGGTTGTTCTCCCTCAGGGCATGAGAAATAGTCCTACGATTTGTCAGACAGTAGTGGCAAACGCTATTCATCCCATCAGAAAGCGTTTCCCCTCTGCCATCATCTATCACTACATAGATGATATCTTAATTACCACGGCCACAGAAAATGAACTAGAAACTGTTGTGACTGCTCTAAAACATGCTATCCAATAAGTAGGGTTACAGGTCGCGCAAGAAAAGATCCAGCGATCGCAGCCCTGGACATACCTTGGATGGAGGATCACGCAGCAGGAAATCTCCCCACAGCCACTGCAGCTCGAGGTAAAAAACATTTTAACTTTACACGAGTTGCAAAAACTCTTGGGGGCTATCAACTGGTTAAGGCCTGTTTTAGGCTTAACCACAGAGGAGCTACACCCTTTGTTTGAGCTGCTAAAAGGGGACTCCAATCTAACGTCTAACAGAGCTCTGACTGCAGAGGCCAGACAGGCGTTAGACATTTGTGCCAGGGCAATAGAAAGCAGGCAAGGCAGAAGGAGAAATCCTGAACTGCAAACCTGCCTGGCCCTCGTTCCCAGCAGGTATCAGCCATTTGCAGTTTTGTTCCAGTGGGATCAGACTGAAAAAGACCCACTGCGAATTCTAGAGTGGCTGTTTCTGCCCCATACACCACCTAAAACTGTGTGGACTGCTAATGAGATGTTTGCAAAGCTTGTCATTAAAGGCAGAGCAAGACTGCAGGAACTGGACGGAAGGGACCCTGTTACCATCTACATTCCAGCTACGAAGGACAATTTGGATTGGATGCTGGCTGAGGACATGGGATTCCAAGCTGCCCTGTCAGGCTTTGACGGTGATATTTCCATTCATCTCCCTAAACACAGATTGTGGGCAGAAATAGGTAATTTACCTTTAAAAGCCACAACCAGATGCAAACATGAACCAGTAGAAGGCCTTACGATCTTCACAGATGCATCTGGGAGAACACAAAAAGCTGCAGTGACTTGGGTAAACCCCGATACCGGACAATGGGAACAGGAGGTGCAGACCAGGAACCAAGGTTCTGTACAGGTTCTGGAACTGGCTGCCATCCGTATTGCCCTGGAGAAATTTTCTGAGCAACCTGTTAATGTTGTTACTGATTCTTGTTATGCTGCAGGTTTGCAATCGCGCCTTGAAGGTTCGTTTCTTCGAGAGGTTTCTAACCCCCACTTGTTGTTTGAAGTGCGTTCTATTTGGTTTCTTGTTAATCACAGGAGGTTTGATTTCTATATTATGCACATAAGGTCACACACCAACATGCCAGGACCCATAGCTGACGGGAACAGGGAAGCTGACAGAGCAGCAATGTTTAACACCGTGCCCAGAGTCTTAAAGCAAGCAAAATTGTCTCACTCATTTTTCCATCAGAATGCTCACTCTCTAAAAAGACAATTCCAAATAACAACCAATCAGGCTCGAGACATCATCCTGTCATGCCCAGACTGTCAAAAAATCACACCTATGCCGTCTCAGGAAGGCGTTAACCCTAGAGGGTTAAAAGCTAATGAGATCTGGCAAACAGACGTTACACACATCCCAGAATTTGGCAGACTGAAATATGTACATGTAACAGTAGATACACATTCGCAGTATATAACAGCCACAGCACACACAGGGGAAAAGGCCAAGGATGTGATAAGACACTGGCTCAGTTGTTTTGCCACCCTTGGTACCCCAAAACAAATAAAAACTGACAATGGACCAGCATACATCTCAGAAAAGGTAAGAGATTTCCTATCAGACTGGGGAATCTCACATGTCACAGGCATCCCAAACTCACCAACCGGTCAGGCAATTGTTGAAAGGGCACACCGCACACTGAAAGAAATGCTTGAAAAACAAAAAAGGGGGGGAACCTGGATAGCCCACAAGAACGGCTGTGGAAAGCAATGTATGTTATCAATTTTTTAAATTGTGACAGCACGGAAAAGAGTAAGTATGAAAGGCAACACAGGCCTCAGGAGCCTGCCTCTCCCAAACCACCAGTCATGGTAAAGGATCTGATTTCTGGACAGTGGACGGGACCACTAGATCTTGTGACGTGGGGGAGGGGTTATGCCTGTGTGAGTGCAGGGAAAGAGTTAAAATGGATTCCTTCCAGGTGTGTCAGGCCCTACCTAGGTACACATTCACATCAGCAAGAACCATAGTAACGCAGAAGTTATGAAAGAGTTATGTTTACATTTCAAGTTTACCCTTAGGAACGACCAATGTGGCAAAAAACAGTCAATAAAAAATTCATGAGTGTGTGTATGATGAGTGAAAGACGGCCGTCGAGCGAATGATGTGTGAATGAACGTGTGTTGTATGACTGGACAAATATTAAAACACAAAACACCTCACAAAACCCTAAACACTACCTCAGCCACAAGGTCACTTTAAGATAAGATAGTTTTGCTAAGCTTAGCCGGTTCCTTAATAAAGTTGAACTCCCCAGTTATTTAAAACCCTCAAGTTAATAAAGGTTATAAGTTTGCACAGTTAGGCCAAGGCCTTTAAGTTAATAATGTTATTTCTCCAAGTTGCACTACCCCTTAGGAATATAAGAAGGTTTTAAGAAGGTTTACATTAAAAGCATAAGAGGCCAAGGCAAGCAGTGTGCTGGGTCACTGCAAGCTTTGGTAGTTTACACTGTTTGCACTGTTGTTTTGCACTGTTTTTGTGATCCTCTTAAATAATTTAGAGGGGGGTGATGTAAGGGCGTGTCTGAGGTACAGGGGATGTACCGGGGCAGAGAGGCCCAAAAGAGCATGCGCCGAGGTTCACAGCCCCCATTGGGTAAAGGGATCACATGGTTATGGGATATAAAAAGGACCGCGAGATTCAAATAAAGGCTCTTTGATTCCACCACCTCCGGAGAGCGTGTAGTTATTCTTTATCATATAAAGGCAGCGTCCACGTGGCCGCTACACAGTAGGTAATGAATTTCAACTTTTTAATACCGTGTCAGTCATGGAATACACTATTGCATGTCCAAAGGTGGTTGATATGCACAGTGATTAAATCTTGTGACCCTTGAAGCAAATTCAGTATTAGAAATGCAACATGCCAAGTCTCTCACTGAGCATTACGCTAATCGTCCACTGATTTGGGTTACCATATTTGGCATTTGCAGGGCTGGAAGACCCTAATATGTCTATGACTTTTCCTGCTTATAAAAATTCCCCAACAAGATGATGACTGTTTCGCACCTGAGCTGACATTCAAACGTAACCCTTTTGCAAAGAACTTTAAAGTATCACTTCTCTTTCGGAAGACATGACTGCCATGTTATGCCAGTCACCTTCTGGGTGCCATTAGCAGATGGAACTGCTTGCAAGGCTTTATAAGAAAATTCCCCACAAGCCATATATAGAGAGTGAAATCTGTAGCTGGAAACATTTATTGCTCTACACTTGCAAATAGTTCCAATGTCCACAGCCCCCTAGCTTCCTGTGACTTCTGGAAGAATTTCTGGGCACTGAGGAGACAAAAATCCTTCTAAATGAACCAGAAAATATCCATTCTTAGAGTTTTTTCTTCAGTTCTGAGAACATATTTATAACAGACAAATTCAGTCATCGAGGAAGGCATTTTTCCCAGCTGGGCAATGATGTGGTTGAGAAGCAGAAATGCGCAACCTTTTTTTCTCGATGTATACATGGCAGGAAAGGCCTGGTGTATTTTAATTTCTACTCAGGACAATACCCTGATTATTGGTATCCACATATAATCACATTTTAAAAGCTTTAGTTTCTACCACCTTTACATCCATGGTAAGCAAGAGCTGGATGACTGAAAAATATTATCAGCTAAGAATGTCATATATGTGAGTATATAGGGGGCTTGGAGGAGAGGTGGAAGAAGAAAAGAGGAGGGATTTTACATTCCATTTCTATGCATCCATGCACTAAAGGTCAAGGCATGAGCAAGTCAGGTACTCTTTTAAATTTAATTAATTTGCCTTTAGCAAAAACAAAATGGAAGCAATAAATAGCTGGAGGCACACAACAAAGATCTTTAGCGCTGAACAAGATGTCAGACGAAGCACAGTCATTGAGTTACTAAGAATCTGAAAGACGGTACTGGGGTTTGTCAGCCACTATGCTGGAAAACAATAACTGATTAAGAATTGTCTCAACTACATCTGTTTCAAATGTACCATGTCTGATGCAGGTTATTGGAATTATATATCATAGAATCATAGAATTAGTTGGGTTGGAAGGGACCTCCAAGATCATCAAGTCCAACCCTTGATCCACTACCGCTGTGGTTGCTAGACCATGGCACTAAGTGCCACATCCAGTCTCATCTTAAAAACCTCCAGGGACAGTGAATCCACCACCTCCCTGGGCAGGCCATTCCAATGCCTGATTACCCTCTCTGTAAAGAAATTCTTCCTAATATCCAACCTAAACCTCCATTGGCACAGCTTAAGACCATGCCCTCTTGTCTTACTGATAGCTGCCTGGGAGAAGAGACCAACCCCCACCTGGTTACAACCTCCTTTCAGGGAGTTGTAGAGAGTGATGAGGTCTCTCCTGAGCCTCCTCTTCTCCAGGCTGAACAGCCCCAGCTCCCTCAGCCTCTCCTCATAGGACTTGTGCTTGAGTCCCTTCACCAGCCTTGTTGCTCTTCTCTGGACCTGCTCCAGCAGCTCAATATCCTTCCTGAACTGAGGGGCCCAGAACTGGACACAGTACTCCAGGTGTGGCCTCACCAGCGCTGAGTACAGGGGAAGAATCACTTCCT
The DNA here is from genome assembly GCF_003984885.1 of Neopelma chrysocephalum. Taxonomy (NCBI): domain Eukaryota; kingdom Metazoa; phylum Chordata; class Aves; order Passeriformes; family Pipridae; genus Neopelma; species Neopelma chrysocephalum. The sequence goes on from NW_020925074.1 coordinate 45,502, forward strand.
TGGACCTGTTGGCCACACTGTTCCTGATACAGGCCAGGATGCCATTGGCCTTCTTGGCCACCTGGGCACACTGCTGGCTCATGTTCAGCTTCCTGTCAATCCAAACTCCCAGGTCCCTCTCTGCCTGGCTGCTCTCCAGTCACTCTGTGCCCAGCCTGTAGCGCTGCATGGGGTTGTTGTGGCCAAAGCGCAGGACCCAGTACTTGGCCTTGTTGAACCTCATCCCGTTGGAATCAGCCCAACTCTCCAACCTATCCAGGTCCCTCTGCAGAGCCCTCCTGCCTTCCAGTTGATTGACACTCCCCCCCAAGCTTAGTGTCATCTGCAAATTTGCTGATGGTGGACTCAATCCCCTCATCTAAATCATCAACAAAGATATTAAATAGAACTGGGCCCAACACTGATCCCTGGGGGACACCACCAGTGACCGGTTGCCAACTGGATGCAGCACTGTTCACCACCACTCTCTGGGCCCGGCCCTCCAGCCAGTTCCTAACCCAGCAGTGGGCTGCCAGCTTTTTCAGGAGTATGCTGTGGGAGACGGTGTCAAAGGCTTTGCTGAAGTCCCGGTAGACTACATCCACAGCCTTCCCCTCATCCACCAGGCGGGTCACCTGATCATAAAAGGAGATCAGGTTGGTCAGACAGGACCTGCCCTTCCTAAACCTGTGCTGGCTGGGTCTGATCCCTTGTCCATCCTGTAGGTGCTGTGTGATTGCACTGAGGATGACCTGTTCCATAACCTTGTCAGGCACTGAGGTCAGGCTGACGGGCCTGTAGTTTCCCAGGTCCTCCTTTTGGCCCTTTTTGTGGATTGGCGTGACACTCGCCAACTTCCAATCATCTGGGACCTCCCGAGTGAGCCAGGACTGTTGGTAGATGATGGAGAGTGGCTTGGCGAGCTCTTCCGCCTGCTCCCTCATCACCCTTGGGTGGATCCCATCTGGTCCCATAGACTTGTGGGGATCCAAGTGGCTCAGCAGGTCACTAACTGTTTCCTCCTGGATTACAGGGGGGGCTATTCAGATTCTTATCTCTTTCTACAAGCTCCAGAAGCCAGCTGTCCTCAGGACAACCTGTCTTACTGTTGAAAACTGAGGTAAAGAAGGTGTTAAATACCTCAGCCTTTTCCTCATCTTTGGTAACTATATTCTTGCCCATGTCCAGTAAAGAATGGAGGTTTTCCTTGTCCCTCCTTTTGCTATTGATGTATCTGTAGAAGGACTTTTTGTTATCCTTCACAGTTGTGCCTTCGTCTCTCTAATTTTCTTTCTACATGATATCTTGCACATCACCCATTTAAAGCAAACAGTAGTGCAATAAACCTGTACTGGGACTGGCAGGGAAGGAGTTTCCCCATAACAGCCCTCATAGTGCTGTGCTTTGTATATGTAGCTAGAAAGGTGTGGATAACACACCAATGTTTTGACTGCTGCTGAGCAGTGCTCACACAGCATCAAGGCTGTCTTGCCAACCCCACCCCCCTGCCCCAAAAGGCCAGTAGGGTGGGGGTGGGCAAGAGGCTGTGAGGGGACAGAGCCAGGACAGCTGACCCCAACTGACCAAAGGGGTATTCCATTGTGCTCAGCAATAAAAGCTAAGAGAAAGGAGGAAGGGGAGCATTCGTTATTTAGGTGTCTGTCTTCTGGAGCAACCGCTACACATACCAAGGCCCTACTTCCCAAGAAGTGGTTGGACATCACCTGTGGATGGGAAGTAGAGAATAAATCTATCTTTGTTTGTTTGTTTTCCTTGCTTCCTCCTTTGTTTTTCTTTGTTAAACTGCCTGTATCTCGACCCATGAGTTTTTTTCATCTTATTTTCTCCCCTCCTCCCACTGAGGAGTGACAGAGCAGCTTGGTGGGCACCTGGCAGCCAGCACAGATCAATCCACCACAAACCTTTACATTTTAAATAACTTCAAACTGCTCATTGTTTTACCTTCTTTTTCTAGTGAGAATTTAAAATTTGGCTTCAAAAAAGGACATGTTAACCTTGTATTCAGCATGGTTGTTCAGGGGTATTTGGAGTTCTGGATGACTGGTCATCTGATGGTTGCTACTTCTTATACTAACTGAATAAATCTATTTTTCCATGTTTTCAACACAGAGATCAATGTACATAAATTGTCAAATAATGCTGTAATTGTGACCAGCCCCCAAACCTCCTCACTGTCAACCTGGAGGCACTATATTGAAACAATGATTCCAGAGAAAGGAGAAAGGATCAAGATTCCTCTTTACAGAATCTTGTAAATTATCTGAAGAAATCTTGCTTAAATTATATGGAGCACTCCATCCCCTTCACCTTCTCTATTAAGACAGCACCATCAGAGCACTTTAAGTTTCCTGCTGATGTAAAGTGCAAGCTGGAGAAATAGGTAAGTTTACAGCATTAAGCAAGGTACTGGGTTTTACACAGTTGCCAAAGCAAATTCTGAAGTTGTAAAAATTTGGAGTTCTCTATCTGCAAGTGAGAAGAAAAATATTTGCAGACTTGATGAAGAAACGTCTGCATAATGTCCAGGCATTAGACTATGAGAGCAGAACTTCAGAAAGCCCCCTCCAGACATGCTCTGAAAGCCCTGCAGGTGATGCTGGGGTGTGCAAAGGCTAATGAGCCAGTTTTGTAACTAGCTGACATGATGGGTAGTGTGTAACACAGGCATAACTCCATTTACTGATAGATTCACTGCCTCCGGGGCTCAATTCAACCCAATGACTTTAATTTAAGCTGGGTGAAAGGAAGGAATGCAGTAAGAACTCATATATATGTACAAATATCAAAGTACTTTACAAATTTTGGGGTGAAAATAAAATTCATACCTGCTAGGATGTTGAGTTGAGATGACAGCTGTGAACAAAACGTCAGCTCTACTAACATTGATGAGCCCTCCGACAGTGACAAATATTTGGAAGACTCGCATTGAATGCAAAGTGTTACTGTTTTCCTTGTAGTTATTTAAACCTGTGTGATGGTTTCAGTCTAGGCCTTCCTGGAGACCAGCTTGTAACCAGGAAGGAACTAGGAAAGTGACCAAGGAAGTATTCCATGCTATTCCTTTACGTAACCTAGGGTATAAATAAGGCATTGATAAGAGAGCTCGTTTTCTTCTCTTCCAGCGAGGTTGGAGAACGGTGGTCCCTGTCTGGGTCTGGCTTATCTGAAGCTGAGGCCTACAGTAACTGCTGTTGTCAGCCACGTGTGAGGGGGGAGTGCTGGGCCGCGTCCAGACGTCCTGCTTTCTTTTCAAGGGAAGTGGTGAGCTCTTGCCAATTCTGGTTACCGGGTTTTTAGATTGTGTGGATCTGTTTTATTTTTTGTCCCTTTTCACCCTATTTTATCCTTTTCCCTTCTCCCTTCCCCCTCTTCCCTTCGGGAAGCTATTTGGGGTCATAGATTCATATATATAATTCTCATTGTATATCTCTGTTTTATATGTAAAATATATATATTTTTGCTAGAACTTTGGCTGCCTGTTTTTTTTCGTTTTTTTTTCCTTCCCTCTCTGGGAAGGAGACCCTGTTGTCGAGTTTCGGAGACTTGGCAGGAAGCCAGCTCCAAACTTGCACAACCTGTTTGCTCTGAACACAATGTTCAGATTCATATCTAATGTAACGTGCTTTTAAAAGAGAATTATATGTTGCCTCTGCAAAGTTAGCTTTATTTTTCTTGCATTTTATCTGTGTTGCAATTCTGCAGGATCTGTAAATCCTTCTCCCTACATAAATGGAATTCATATTCAAGTTCCATACAGTTCAGCTACATCCTGGTGATAGTTAAACATTTTTCCTACTCACAACTAACTTGCAACAATTTATTAACTTCAAGTCCTCAAAGGCAATGTCCTGTGGCATACTGTATTTTAGGAATTTAGGCTCATGTTTATTTAACAAAAAAAGACTAGTTGCATTTAATTTCACTTTAGTTCTTGGATAAGTCCTTATCTGTCAGATGTCAATTGGGTTTATACTTTCAGATAAAACCAGAGCCCTGAAAATAGGCAGCTAGACAGAAGACTATGATGCAGCCTGAACAGTAACTGCAAGATTCAGCCTCCGGTTCCTGTACACAAACCCAGTCCACCAATCCTTGCTCAGGTCTCTTGAACAGCAGTGTGGGAAAGCAAGCCAAGCCATTTGCACTAATATTCATAGTTGGATTCATATCTTCTGCCTCAAACTTTAATAATTGCAGAACTGAGCTGTACCAGGAGCTGCTGCAAGAACTACCTCTGTCTGAAATAATCACAGGGGACTCCACAGCTCTGTGACCCATTCTTACTAATATCTCCTGAAGTAAAATAAAAGGATTTGTAAGGACTTAAATAGCACAGTTGCCTGTCAAAACACTGTCAAAACACTTGATTTAAAAATCAAGACCCGCTGTGTAATTCTATGGATAATTTCAAGACATATTGGGCCCACATCCAACAAGTGCAGTATTGTGGAATCCCTCACACCTACTACCTATTAAAAAAAATTCCGATCACATCATCTCCCCAAATGTATTTGATAGACTATAATGACACCCGGACTTGCAAGACAAGCAGCTATCCTGAACCACTTGGATTAGCTTGGGGGTGTTCTGATGGAAAGTTTTACTCGAGGTTGAGCCTAACTCAGCACGCCGGTCTAAGGTGCGGGATAGTACTCCCATCCATTTGCCCAAATCATGTCTTTCATTATTCATTGGCAGGAAGGACAAGGTGGGAACGAAGTTCTCCAGAACAAAGCCAAGAATGGATCAGTAATATACTTGCCCCAGATTATTATACAGTGGGACAAAAGATAGATTTGGGGCTTAAGATATTTTTTACACCTTCTATAGTTATAACACAACACTACTGGGCCTTGGAAAATATTATGTGGCAGGTACATGCCTTCAGTAATTGGACCAGGTATGCATTTGGAAAGCTTAACTTGCAAGTCCAACAAGTGTTGAAAATAGCTTTACAAAATTGATTTGCATTAGATATGTTATTAATAAAGGAACAAGGGGTATGTGGAATGTTAAATCTTACTGAATGTTGTATTACCATTCACAATGCAACATCATCAATTGAAGAAGCCCAAGTCAAAATGAAAGAAATTGCTGATCAAACGTCAGAACTTTTCTAATCACTCCAACCTCATTGATTGGCTTTAAGGAATTAGCCCCAGTTCCTGGCTGATGTCTGTACTCTGAACCTTAGGACTCACAGGGTGGGGGCGGGGGCTAATGAGAATTGGGTTGATGATTGCAAGTGGATTTGTATTTTTAATGATTGGAATAGCTATTGAACACTGCATAATTACTTGCGTCATTTCTTCTGCTGCTTCTGTCTTTTTCTCCTACTGTCCACTACATATACATCAGCCCCGTGGACAACCCGTGAACTGAGGAAAAGTCTCTGGAGGACAGTGTTTGAGCCACAGGGTGGCGTAAGGACTTAAAGAGTACAGTTGCCTGTCTCAAAACACTGTCAAGGCCATAGAAGAAACTTGCCATAAGCCACCACAGCATGAACTTGAGATAAGCACAGAAGGGAGGAATTTATGACAGGAAGGTGCTAATTCCAAGCCTGGTGGAGGCAAGATCTGGTTAGCACATCCTGGTTAACTTATCCAGACAAAAATTCCCACTGTGGCAAACTGTGGGAAAGGAAGCAACTGTTCATACACATACCCAAGTTATGGGAATGGCATCTGCGACCACCCTGTGGATACCCGGAACTTGGACTGTATAAAGGTGATATCCCCAGAAGAATGACTCTGGGACCCCCACCACCGAGAACCCCAGGGTGAAGAAGGACCTGGATCCACAGGTGGTGACTATCTTCTGCTTGATCTCTGTCTCTCTCTCTCTGTCTTCCCCCCCCTTTCTATTTCTTTCTATCTCTCTACCTCGTATTTACTGTTAAATAAATTCCGTATTATTGACTTTGGCATATGGTCTCATTTGCACCATAATTCAGGCAGAGGCATCTCTCACTAATCGGATCATAACAGCATTAAATCATCTTTTCACACACACTGTTGATCAACACATTAATTATATCAACTTTTCACACTAAATATTGATTTCTTGCACCATTTGCCAACTTCACGTGAGATCTAATTTGCTGTGAAATTAGAGCCATTTATCAAGCAGAAGCAAACTGCTGGCCTTTTATTTCTATCTGTTATTGTCAGGGGAAAATTACTACTCCCAACTTTCATTCTTCACCTTCAGAAATAGTATTTTTTGCGTAATTCTTCATATTTTACAATTTCAGGACTCTATGTATGACTGCTAAAGCACTAAAAATGTCTTCTGAACAAAGTAGTACTACAGAAAGTACTCCTAAAAAAAAGTTGGAGCAAATCAGTCTAAAGCACAACAACAAAAGTTTGTATATGATATTTTTAATGCCTACTGAAATAGGTTTATCTGCCAAAAAGGGGATATGCCACAGGAACTAAACCAAGTCCCCTAGGGATTTCATTATTGATTTCATTAAGACTCTGGATGACAGTGAAATTTAAAAACAAGCTTGGTGAAAACTTCAATAAAATCAGGTCAAAGAGAACAAGAATACATCTCCTGTTTATATACTGCAGTTGCAACAGTAGTGGAATCCAAGGCTCCTGATAAATGGGTTCACTATTGACTTTGCTTAAGGAAAAATATATGTAGCAGTCAGTCAACAATACCAATCTGTTCAATGAGTTCAACCGCAAGTTATTGCTATCTAACATTAAAATTCGCTACCAACAGGCAAAAAGACAAGCTTTTTCTTGAAGAAAGCAGCTTTTCTTCTGTAATTTCTTTTGATCAATATTTTTGGCAAAGACCATTTAAGTACTTTAAAGAGCAATTGAATACAAAGAGGTTGCTCAGCGTGTGTGTGACTGTCTTTAATTATTGGAATACTTCTTTGATTAGGAAACCAAACATTCCTTGTCATCCTAGGATAACCAACTATTCCCAGTACTTAAAATTTCATATTTCTGGGGGAACTACCCAATATCCCAACCAATTTTTGCAGAGATAGTGGGTTTCTGGCAGCAGTCTTTTCTTTCTTATTTAGTGCCTAATCATTGCTGCAGTCAGGCATGACTGTTTCTGAACTCTGCCACTTCTTTCATTGATCTAGGTCATTCGCAATCCACATAGTGGATAAAGCTCAAATCCCATAAGCCTTGTCTACCACTATTTGGCAGCACTTTAAATTCAGTGAGAGGATGACAAGAAAAGGATGTAAATCTGAACTGGCACAGCTGTAATTACACTTTTCAAACAGGTGAGTGGGGCTTTAGGACCCTGCTCCAAGAATGATCTCCTGTAATTATAAGAAGGAAAAAAAGAGGAGTTTTTAGGAAGCAGGGCAATTTCATATGTGGGCAGAGAGGGAAGAGCAATGGCTGTTTATCAGAGGGCCATGCAATGTCCCTAGTCATGAGAACTGTCTTGTTCAATAGCATGGCTGTAGTCAGTATAGCTTTGAGAAGCCAACATCCATCCCAAGCGTCTGACCATCATCCTCAGGAATCACCCTTCCAACCTTGAAATGAAAGGTTTCACAGACAGCTAGAAGACTGCATGCCTTAGTTTAACAAGACAAAATGTTTGCTAAGGAGGGAGGGATAGAAAACAAAACCAAACTCCTCTCTCTAAGTTATTATAACTTTGAAAAAAATATAAATATATAACAAAACAGAACAAGCAACAATACCGTAACTGAAACTTTCACCGAAACAATTAAATACCTTTGCCTTTTGGTGCTGATGCCTTAAGCCCATAATGGGTTTCTTATTTTTTTACCTTATAAGTTTTATAGGTAATAGAAGTAGATTTTAGAAACACTCCTTTCTCCCTCCTCCCTGTAGTACCCCTTAGTTTATACATTCCTTAATCCTCTCACCCCATTCCATACTCCCCATATCAACCCTATTCCCATATCCAGTAGAAAATGTTTAGTCTCTTAGTCAAGGCAAGCCTGTCTTGTTTGGAGAACGCTTGTATCTTGGCCTAAACCGCAGGACAGAGTCAAGGAACTGGGTGACTCTGCTCTCTGTACCCCGAAGATGATGAAGAATGATGAAGAGGGGGTCCCAAAAAGCCCCCCGACCCAATTCCAGGAGGCGGGCCAGGGGGTGGACCAGGCCAAAAGTTATAGGGTGGACACACTTGGGATTGGCCAGATATTGTTATAAATGTAACATCCCGGGCACAGCCCAGCGCGCGCGTCGTTTACCATCTATTGCCTTGGCAAAATTAAACCCTTTCTTATCTCACCTCAGCTAACGGCTCCTAGATTTTTTTCGTAGCACCAGCTGAGCAGGCATCAGTTTGGTGGCCCTCACGGGGAAATCTGGACTGGACCTTCTTCAGACTGGAAACTTTCATCGTGCAGGAATTTCTCATCAAGTCGGCTTTTATCTGAGACAATTCCCGCCCCGGTCTGAGAAGCCCAGCTCCACAGAACCCACGGAAGCAAGTCGGAGCATAGAGGTGAGATAAGAAAAGGCAAAATAAGGGAAAAGGTACCTGGTTTAATTAACAGCTGCAGGAAGTTGGCAGCTGCGGGAAAGTTTGTGTTCCCAGGAGGTGGGGAACACGGGTTCCTGGAAAGTTAAATTTAAGACTTGGGCCCATATAGTCTCAGAGAGTCGCTTTCCAGGAGGCGGACAGGGTGGTCCGCCCACCCGGGTCAGAGCGGGGTTCAGTCTAGGACTGGTTTGTTAGAAGGGACGCCTTCTGTGTGCTCTGACGCCGTGGGGGAGCCGGTAGGCTCTGGGAGTCGGTGTGACTCGGAACAATAGCAGAGAGGTTACTGGAACAGCTTGTAACCCCAAGGTAGCAAGTTCTAATCCTAGTGTGTGTGATCGTGGTTCATTCTCATTTTACAATCATGGGTGGTGTAGATTCAAAGTTTGAAGATTCAAAGTTTGAGGTCCCTATTGAGGTCCCTAAAGAATCCCCCTTGGGTTTAGTTTTGGAACATTGGAAGGTTTTAACCAACCCAAGGGAAGCTTTAAAAAAGGAACGGCTTTATTGGCTGTCTGTCTATGCCTGGCCGTTGTTTGGACAATCGAAAGGAGTGGTTTGGCCAGAATTTGGTCCGTTTGAACTGGACACTGTTTCGATTAATGACGCTTCTTCATGTAGAACAGAGGTGGCAGGAAATTCCATATGCAAGGTTGTTTTTGAGTTTATTTACACGCCCTGAATTGGAGGTCAGAGCTGCAGGAATGGCGGCGCCTGGACCGGTTCCTGCTGAACGAGCAGGAGCAGGGCAGGCACAGGTCGTTGGAGGACTCCCGGGTGTGGGTCTGGCTGCACCGGGAGGGATTAGACAAATTGAGGCCCCCGGAGGAGTTAGCTCGGGGCTGGCGGGAGTGAGTCCCGCCGGTGTGGCTGTAAGAACGGAAACTGTTAGTTTGGCTGAAGTAGGCACCGCGGTGCAAATAAGATCGGCTTTTGTGGGAACTACTTCTAGCGTGGCAGAGCAGAGCAGGCATCAGTGCAGTTATAACCACAACCAGCAGGGGGCGCTGGCAAGCCTTGGGAGGCAGGGGCTGCAGTGACTCACTCACGGTCACCAGGGGGCACTGTTGGGCTCCACCAAAATGCAAGAACTGCAGTGACTCACTTTCAACCAGCGGGGGGTGCCCACAGGCTGTTCCCGGCTGCTGCGGCAACCGGGCTCCCCACATGGCACAAAGGGAACTCTTCCCCAAGCAGGTCATCTCTGAAAGTGCTCGCTCCAGACAGCCCACGCTGGGCCCAGGCCTTTTCTCTTCAGCTATGGAGGCGGTGACTGGCAAGGGACAGGGGTGCTGATCCGTCCAGCGAAGAGTGGGGAGACCCAAAAGCCCCACGAGGCAATGGCAGCCTCCATGACAGCAGAGGTGACGTGGGACCACTCCTGTGAGCACGGCACAGACTCTCTCACCATTTTCGGGAGTGGGAGGGGGGGGGAGCAAATAGGAGCTCCTCTGCAGATTGTGCTGGTCCTCGACAGCTCCAAAGGGTGCCCAGGCAGTGGTGGCAGTCCGCAGAGATGGCATCACAGGGTGTGTGGGGTCGAGGGACGAGCCAGGACTCTTCCTGAGCTACGGCAAGCCTCAGCAAAGCAACCACTGAGCACCAAACGCAATGGAACCAGAGGGGTATGGGAATCGGCAAGGGTGGAAGCCAAGGTCTCCCTCCACCCCTACCTCAAAAGCAGGGAAGAAGTGAGCAAATTTCTCCCTCTCAAGTCTAAAAAACTCACTGCACCATGCTCACACACACTTCCCCCCCCAACCTGGCCCAGCCCCTCAGCCATGGCTACAGGGGGATGGGGCTTCCCTTAAGCAATTTAGCCGGTGTGCAGAGGTTATTTAGCTTTTCAATAGGAAGGCCATTAGGATCTGACCTAGAAAACAATGCAGTTTCCATGCCTATCTCCTTCTGGCAGAGGCTTACTTCCCCCATGCCCCAACCATGGATCCGCCTGGAAAATTCACTAGAAAAGGTTTGAAACTATAACATTGCAGCACTCACCAACATGGAAATTTCCATATCCATCTTTATGTCTTATTCTCCGATTGTTTTTCCCTTAAAGCCTTTTTATATAAATTGCAGTCTTTTCAGTTATTTTCAAGACAATAGGTAGCACTTATTAATACTCCATATAAACAAAACTTAGGATCTTCTTCCAAAATATTCACAGTTTAGAGTGGCTTCCTGAAATGCATACTTTAACCTTGTTTAAATATTTCCACATATAGGACCCTGTTTTGTAGATTAGAATTCTATAGACACTGTGATCTCTGAACAACTACTTTTACAATTTTATCTTTAGAACACATCTGAGAGTTGTGAAAGGATTTAAATCCCATAAAATAGAGATAATTAAACAATTTTCACGGTCATACAGAAACAAAAGCCTGAATCTTTAGAAGCCAAGCAGAGTGCTTAAATGCATAGAAATGGCAAGGGCAGATCTACAATGCACTGCAGAACAGATCTGTGGATCTGCTATGCTGGACCTTGTTCTCACCAACGAAGAGGGGCTGGTTGGAGAATGTGAGGCTCAAGGGAAGCATTGGCTGCAGTGATCATGAAACAGTGGAGTTTGAGATCCTCAGGGCATCAAGGAGGACACACAGCAAGCTCACTACCCTGGACTTCAGGAGAGCAGACTTTGGCCTCTTCAGGGATGTGCTTGGTAGAATCCAATGGGATAAAGCCCTCGAGGGAAGAGGGGCCCAAGAAAACTAGTTAATATTCAAGAATCACCCGCTCCAAGCTCAGAAGTGATGCAGCCCGATGAAGAGGAATTCAGGGAAAAATGACAGGAGGCCTGTGTGGATGAACAAGGAGCTCCTGGACAAACTCAAATACAAAAAGGAAACCTACAGAGGGTGGAAGTAGGGGCAGGTAGCCTGGGAGGAATACAGAGAGATTGTCTGAGCAGCCAGGGATCAGGTTAGGAAAGCTAAAACCCTGATAGAATTAAACCTGCCCAGGGAAGTCAAGGGCAACAAGAAAAGCTTCTATAAGCATGTCAGTGACAAAAGGAAGACTAGGGAAAATGTGTCTCATAGGTTTAAAACTGCTGCTTGAATTTTCCCATTACCATCATTAAAGACGCTGACAGGCTGGGAGGGGGAGGGTGTAGGAGTTGGGTTACAGGAAGGATGCTGGAGGAGGCATCCTGGGAAATGTAGTTCCCAAGTACTCCCACACACATGGGCAGTCAGATGCCCTTGGTAATTGGTCAAGGGAGTCGTGTTGTTTTAAGGTGCATATATATACTGTTGTCTGATTTGAATAAAGACGATTTGGCTGTGAACCCCCACCAAGCTAGCTGGGTCCGTATGGTTTATTATGTATTATATTAATATGCCATATCTGACACCCAACGTGGGGCAGAACCCTGTATCAGGGATAAATAAAATGCCTTGTAACAAGGCAAATTTCGGTAGCGTTCGAACGGGTTTGTTTTAAAAACTTGGAACGCTTTTCTCCGAAAAAAAGGCCAGACGTTGTATACCGAGCTAAAAGCAGGCAGAAAACGTCGTTAAAGAAAGGACGTTGAGACCAGTGCAAAAAGACGACTGGGACATTGTGCAGGGACCGCGTGGAGCTCTGAAAATATGAGTATTGTGCACACGAGAAACCTGGTGGAGTAAGCTTTGAAAGAAAGAAAAGGTAAAGCTACAAAGAATTCGAGGTAAGAAGCCGGCATGGGAAGTTAAAATTCAAGGGAAATGATAGAAATAACTATAGCAGGATTCTGCTAGGCAGAATCCATAATGTGACTGCTTGGAAAAAATTTGGAGAGACTGCTCGAGAGAAAACAGAGATAGAAGATGTGGACACTTTAAAAATCTCACAGAGAAACTTAAACTCGTCCACGGAGCAAAACTTTAAACCTTTTGTTCACCTCACGAGCCCTAACAGACAAAGGACTCCACCAAACACAGGAGCAGATGCGGGGGTAGGGTAGAACCACGTGCAAACCTAAAGGACCCGAAAACAAAGGACTTGGGCTGGGTTTTACGTGGGCAGGAGCAAGCACGTGGCGTGGACTGCGCGATCGTTAGGGAAAGACAGACCTTGAGTCCACGAGGCACTGCCACGCTGCAGTCACGTGGCGGCCACGCCGCGGCTTGAGAATCATCATCTTGCCCACGGCCAGCTTGCTGAGTGTCCCAGCTTGAGGAAGCATGCTTAAAACGTGATCCGGTAAACAGTGAAACAACAGAGGACACCGGGAGGGAATCGGGTTTGCCCCCTCCGAAAAAGGACAGGCACTTGTGCAGCGCAGGGACAGAGACCTACCTCTGCAACCGCTGCCTCCGCGCTGTTAAAAAAGCCTGCCGCACTCGCTACGCTCCGCAGAAGCAGTGCCAAGATCCCTTAAATAGGCGCCGGCTACGACGCCTGCGAGCGTGCGAAGCGGCACGGGGTTTAAAAGAGACACTATCCATGGCACTCAGCAGCGGCAGCGCAGGAGGCGCAGCCACAGGGCTTGCAAAAGCGAGCTGGCGGCGGCGGCGATGCCGAGGCGGCGCAGGGCTCTGGGTCCCGTGCAGCTAGGGCACCGACCCGACCCGGCTTGGCGCAGCGGGGCGCCAGCAGTGGCAGTTTCCCCAGTGCCTGAAACGGACGCGAAGACTGCCGAGACTGTGCCCACAGCTGTGCCGAGTCCCTGCCGTGCCGCGGCGTGGAGGCGCGGGACCCACAGGAGAACACCTCCTGCTCATCCCTGGCCTGGCGCAAAAGCCCCGGAGCCGCGGCAAAAGCAGCGGCTCCAGTTGTGAGGGAGCCGGGGGGGCGGGGGCCGCTCCGAAATACAAGCGGTAGCGATGCCCCAGCCGCAGAGCCCCGGCGCGGGGGGGGGACGGGCGGCGAGTGTCTTGCCTCGCTACAAAACCCCCACACACAGCGGCGTGGCGGGGAGCAGTTCCGCCGGAGCCGAGATGGGACCGGAGACACCAGAAACCAGGACAAAAACTACCTTCCCTTCCATAACAAAGTGTTAAAACCATGCCAAGCCGAGACAGCGCGAACCCCAACAAACAGCAGAGCCCTATACATGTCTGCCGCTCGCAGAGAGAGAGGCAGCGTGGCCACCACCCGGTGCCATGCCGGAACCCCTGCGGGGCAGCTCCTGTCGTCCGCGGTGGAGAATAATGTAAACAGGCTCCGGGGAGGCTGGGCTGAGAAAGACGGCCACACCCTTTGTGCTAAACAGAGCAGAGCTGAGCTGCAAACAACTGAGCTAAGCCTCTGCACAGCTCAACGCCGCAGCTCATGCTGTGAGCCTCCAAAAACATACAGAGCTAAGTTAACATGTTGTCTTGAGAAACCTTTGGTGGAAACACTGCAGCTTAAAGGTTTTGTTTCTATTTTTCATCAGTTCCCTGAGACTTTGTTAAATTGTTAAGCTTGTTTAAGTTGTTAAGCCCTCAAATATACCTGAATAGATGCAGTTAATGTGACAAAGTAGTTCAAATAACGTGTTTAAAAAGTTCTTAACATCTCCATACCCTGTTAATTAATGCATTCAGAGGTTGTTTGTCCCAAAAAGGTGTGCATAGTGTCAGTGAAAATGCAAGGGTAACTACTTGTGGGTTATAGCTGAGGGAGACTGAGTTATCATTTAAGAAATTGTTAAAGTTGTTAAATTCTTAAATACATTTACATCTCTTAATAGAAGCTCTGTTAATAGAAAGCCCTTCGCAACACTATCAGTCTCTCGAAGCTGGGGAAAGTGAATTTTCTTGTTTTTTGCCCCTGTCTCGAGGGAGGGGGGGAAGAGTGAAGCTTTTCAAAAACTGAGATGTTACTCCTTATATAATAGCGATCATTTGTTTCCTGGCAACTAGGTGGAGAGAGATTCTGTTGTCCCAATCCCTGTCCTAGAGGAGGGAAAACAAAGCATAACAAACTGAAATCTCCCCCATCACCCAGTTTAACTCTTACTAACTGTTTAACTTACATCACTATGGGGGAAGGAAAATTTTATTTGTTGTCTAAAACCCTTAAAATTGCCTTTTGAGTTTGTCTCCACAAAACCGGGACACTAAGACGCCTGCCAGAGCAAACAATGACAAACTGCTTTCAGTGAAAATGAAGAAAACTTTTCTGATTCCTGCGATATCCATGAATGAAAACTCTTAGAGATTGGAAACTGTGGAATGGGAACCACTGAATGCTTGCTTTCACGTTTGCAAGTGCAAAATCTTCTAGTGCCAACGTGGTAAAGGGTTTCATTCTGTTATTCAGATAATGTTCAAAATGTTTATTCTTTGTTTTCTAATTGTTTCAGCAAGTGAAAAGATTCCCTGATAATTTATATAAAGACTTATACAAGATTTCATGTGAAAATTGAGAATGGTAAACACGTATTTGATCCCTTATGCCCTTACAGCATTAAAACATGCAGCACATGGAGTATACACAGCATTCAACTTTGAGGTAAAAAGACAATCAAAAACCATAAAATGACTTCTATTGTGAGAAATAAAGAATCGGTTTTATTACAAGCAAATGAATTTAGCAAATCACTAACATAAGAGTTTTTCTTTACTAACCTATAGGGCGTATCGTGGAGCTGTAAGACGCCGGATTCAGCCTGGAACCGGTGTCAGGGAAACATGCGAACGGGAATAGGGAACTGTAAATGAATATTGGTAAGGAAACCCCTTATACCACATGGCTGGTCCTGGAAGCTGCCATGCTGCTGGACACTCCACCTCCCAGCACGACACAACCAACCAGAAAGAGGGGAACGCTTCTTCTATGACGTAAACGGGGTTGAACCTTAAGAATGTTTAAAAAGCGGGACTTTTGAATTGAAGGGTGTGTTCCTGGGAATCCTGTGTGCCTAGGACACCCAACACGTGTTGTAATTTTTCCTTTTCGTTTTATTCCTTTTGTTTTGCAAACTTTTGCCATCTTTCTAAATTCAATAAATGAGATTTTTCTCACAGATTGGGGGCTCGTCCGGGATAACTGCCCGCCGACCACAGCTGGGGGTGCCAAGACCCCCTGGAAAGCGCGCTCCGCCCTGATTTTGGCGGCCCAGGAGGCTTTGTACCCTCGCCAGAGTCAGTCGTGGCAAAGACCCGGGATGAACGGCTGTAGAACAAAAGGAAGCGAAAGGAATCCCAGCCGGTATACAAATTAAAACTCTGGAGCCCTTAAAACTCTGTGCACAGAACCCGGTAAGGAACTAACAATCTTTAAATTCTACCGGGCGGGCTGGGTGAAATGTGTGTGTGTGTATATGTGTATGAATGTAAATGAAAGCGTCGGCGAGCGCCGGAGAGCGGAGGACCGGGGAGTACTCGGACCCCCGGAGCGGCACGGCGGGGTCGGCCCGGGCCCGGGGCCGGAGCCAAGCGGCTTGCAGTAGAGCCAGGCGGCTGCTGCGAGCGCAGCGGGGCGGGAACCGGCGGAGCGGCTGGGGCCCGTGAGCGAGCGGCGCCGGGCGGCGAAGTGCTCTGGGCAGAGGCGGAGCAGAGCGGAGCGGCGGCACGCTCGAGCGGCGAGTGGCGGCAGCGTGCCGTGGGTGTCCCGGAGCGGCGCGGCGGGGTCGGCCCAGGGGCCAGGAGCGAGAGGCGCTGAGCAGCGGCCCGGGGCCGGAGCCGGAGCCAAGCGGGGCGGGGCCGGCCCGGGGCCGGGAGCCGCGCGGGGGAGAAGGCGGAACCGAGTCGGCCCCGTGGCTGGAGACGGGCTAATCTCAGGCGGGCCGGCCAGGAGCTGGGCGGCGAAGCGGCAGCGGTTGGCACGGCGCTCGCGGGAGCTTTAGAGTCCGGTAGCGCGTGTGTAGGGGAGGCGACGCCAGCTGGGAGTCTGGCGGTGTGTGCGAACGCGTAAAGTGCCGGCCAAGGGCCCGCCGGTACACTAAAGCGAAAGGTGGCGCTGGACGGGGATCCGGCAGCACCACCAGCCAGGGGGCCCGGCGGCGCCAGACGGAAATACACGGCTCCTGTGGGGCGGGGGTTCCCGCAGCTTAACTGATCAGGGGCCGGTGCCGAGGGAGCGAGCGGCGCCGGGCGGCGAAGTGCCCCGGGCAGCGGCGGAGCAGGGCGAACCGGCGGCCGTAGGAGCCGCGAAGCAGTGCCGAGATTGCATAGTACCGGGAGCGGAGTGGCCACTGAAAATGGCGGTGGTCACGTGGCGCGATGCCGCGCGGAACAGAAAGAGTCTCGGTCTGGGAGCACGGGCGGGGGCAGGTCAGCCCCATAGCGGGAGGCGGGGGGACATAGCCCTGCCGGAGCGGCGTGGGAAGTTCCTGACCGGAGAGGCGGCGGAGCCGCCGCCAAACTGGTCCCGCTGGTGCTAGGGGTAGCAGCGGCGGTCGCGGCCGCTTCCACCGATGCGGCGTGAGCTGCGGGTGGCCCGGAATGCCTGCGGCACTGGCTGGCACGAACTGCAAGCGGCACGGGCTGCGAGCGGGGCAGCTCTGGCAGACCACAGCGGCTCCGCTGACCGCAGCGCGCGGGGAGCCGGCCCCGCTGGCCGCGGCGCAGACAGGCGCCGCGGGGCGGGGCGGCAGCGCAGAGGGGCGGTACCACAAGCGGCCGAGATAGAAGAAGCCGGAACGAGCTGTTCCCAAGGCAAGGGGCCGGTGGCGTGCCCCGGCGGGGAGCCGGCCCTGCTGGCTGCAGCGCAGGTGGGCGCCGCGGGGGCGGTGCCAAGGAGTGGTGCCTGGAGGCGGTGCCGGAATTCTAGTTTGGCTCTGGGGGCAGAAAACCCCGCAGAAAAACTTTGACAAATGTAAAAGCTAAGCAATCAACAAGCATAAGAAGTTTGACAAGAACAGCCCTGTCTGCGTGTATAGACTAAGCAGCGAGAAACTAGAGAGCGTTTGCAGGGGGAGCCCTGGAGGTCCTGGTCTACAACAAGTAAAGGAAGAGTCCACAGTGCCTTAGCAACCAAGAGAGACATCAGTGTCCTGTGATTGAGTTAACCAGACCTGAGCCGTGTCTCAGGCCCTGGGGGTGGGGTGAACGTACTTGACGTGTGTTTAGCATGTGGTGTTGTATAGTTGGTGAACAATTTATTGATAGTAATAGCAGAGAATTTACTAGAATGCTTTGAGAAAGAGTCCATGGGAAGCATGTGAAGTGGGTAAGTTCAGAAATGCGGCGAGAACATCCTGCCAAAAAGACAATGAATTTTGGTGTGGGAGCTGTTGGGGGACCTGTTGATAGCAGAGATGGACTTAGCAAGTGGAGATCTGGTGGCAATAGTGCCTCAAAAGATGAACTGGGGGTCGAACTTTTTTGTTTTTTTTTTAAAAAGGAAAATTGAGTGTAAATCCCAAAGTGTGTATAAGCATGTTGGCTAGAGTGAAGTCTGCAAAAGTGAAAGAGATAATATGATGAGCAAAGTATCACCTGAATGCTTGAGGGCAAATGGTTTTAACCGTAAATTTGAAAGAAATATTGCGAGCGTGCCCACTAACTCTCATCTGAGTGAGAAGCCCAATGCAAGACGAGAGTAGTAGCTGGGGCAAACCTGTTCCAGTAAAAGTGACTGAAATTAATGTTTAGAACAAAAATAACAATTAATACCTTGTTGAAAAGTGTTAAAGAAATGCCTAAAGAAATATCTAAAACTTAATGTAACTTGAAAGCAAGTTCTTTTACAGTAACTAAGAAGCAACCAACCCTGAAAAATGACCTTCAGCAAAAGAAGCGGAGCTCCCAGCTCAAGAAACGAGCCATCGATACAAAGGTCAATAGTGTAAACGCAAACCAAACCGTAAGAGTGAAATACAAATCGTGTTGTTGTTTGTCTGTTAAAATAGACTTGCATTCTATACTAAAATGTATAGTATAAAAATCATTTCTCAGCAGTCAGTCAAACAGCAGCAGAGCCTTAGAGCCTGATCAGCCAACCTACAAAACCACCCGCTAGAGCGACAGAGGGCAAGACCAGATTAGCCCCCGTACTTGCCACGAAGAAGATCCTTTTTCCCCTGCTATTGGTTGCACCCCAATAGGCATGGAGAGTGGAAGTATAAGCTATACTGGACCTCTGTTCGCCTTAATCACGTTCTAGGTTGGAGTCATTACTGCTGATAAATGCTGAGAATAATCATATAAATAATCTTACAATCACCTGTCAAAGTACTTTAACAAAAATTTTGTTTTTCAATCTGACAAAAAGATAGCAGAAAAGTGACCCTAGAAAAGAGCCCAAACACTCAAGAAATACTTCAAAGTAACTCACTAGTAGTAAATTGAGCCAACTGAAAAAGTAAACATTGAATTTCATAGTGCCTGAGGGAAGACTGTTGTTTACCGTGTTTAATCCAATGTTTTATAAGATTAAGTTCTAGTGCTGTATGAGAGATACAACGAACCTCTCGGCGGGGTGGTCCCGCAGAGGTCCCACAACAAACCTCTCGGCGGGGTGGTCCCGCAGAGGTCCCACAAGTAACCTCTC
>NW_020925074.1:64435-65192 GCF_003984885.1 Neopelma chrysocephalum
CTCTCGGCGGGGTGGTCCCGCAGAGGTCCCACAAGTAACCTCTCGGCAGGGTGGTCCTGCAGAGGTCCCACAAGTAACCTTTTTCACAAGCAGTCAAAAATACCTCCTATACTTAACCAAATACACAGAATTCAGAGTTACTGCCTCACCAACAAACCCAAAGCAAAGCAGAAAAAGTCAAGTGAAGTTCTTATTAGGAGCTATCTCTGAATTATTGTTTTCACCCTGCTTAATCCCATATTTTATGAGATTAATTTCTAGTGTTGTCCAAAGAATACAATGTACTACTATGCCAATGGATCCAAAGACCACTACAACCAGAAACCTGAGAATCCAGAACATCATGATCTTGCGGCCAGCCCTCAAACAAACGAAAGCAATGGACAAAACACAAGATATAATAACTGAATAAGAACAAACCCAAGAAGCCTAAGGACAATCAACAAAAAGCTTATAATAAAACCATGAATAAAAAGAAAAAGGGGGGATTGTGAGAAATAAAGAATCGGTTTTATTACAAGCAAATGAATTTAGCAAATCACTAACATAAGAGTTTTTCTTTACTAACCTATAGGGTGTATCGCGGAGCTGTAAGACGCCGGATTCAGCCTGGAACCGGTGTCAGGGAAACATGCGAACGGGAATAGGGAACTGTAAATGAATATTGGTAAGGAAACCCCTTATACCACATGGCTGGTCCTGGAAGCTGCTGTTGCAGAGCAATTTAAATTAGTAGTAGAATAGCTAAGGCTTAGTA
>NW_020925074.1:65202-71933 GCF_003984885.1 Neopelma chrysocephalum
CGCATAAACCGGCACCAAGTTGGTTTGTGTCTTTGTTACGGGCAACACTGCCATGCTGCTGGACACTCCACCTCCCAGCACGACACAACCAACCAGAAAGAGGGGAACGCTTCTTCTATGACGTAAACGGGGTTGAACCTTAAGAATGTTTAAAAAGCGGGACTTTTGAATTGAAGGGTGTGTTCCTGGGAATCCTGCGTGCCTAGGACACCCAACACGTGTTGTAATTTTTCCTTTTCGTTTTATTCCTTTTGTTCTGCAAACTTTTGCCATCTTTCTAAATTCAATAAATGAGATTTTTCTCACACTATTGCTTTACTTCAAAAAAGCCATTCCTGGACAAAAAACTGCAAAGAAACTGCATGTTTGCCTAACCTTTACATCTATTTCTACCACACTAGCCACCTGAGACTGTCTAAATTGTTATTAAGGGCAAAAAGCAGCTGCCAAGGATAGATGGACAAAGGCTGAAAATTAACTGCATTCCAAACCGAGGACAGCTTAGACTGCTTACAAAGGATGTTAAGTTTCAAACTGTGTTAGCATATTGTAATGATAACTCGTTTTATATACTGTATTATTGTGATGGTGACTTGGTCTGGTTGTTTACAGGAGATGCTGAGTTTTAAGTTATGTTAACATATTGTGATGGTAACTTGTGTATATATCTTTGAGTTTATTAACTCAGCTATGATGTAGTCGCTATCACGGAAACGTGGTGGGATGACTCGCATGACTGGATTGCTACCATGGGTGGCTACAGGCTCTTCAGAAGGGACAGGCAGGGTAGGAGAGGTGGAGGGGTAGCTCTATATGTTAGAGAGTCTCTTGACTCTGTTGAAGTTGAAGTCAGTAACAATAAGGTTGAGTGCCTGTGGATCAGAATCAGGGGGAAGGCCAACAAGGCTGATATCCTGGTGGGAGTCTGTTACAGACCACCCAATCAGGATGATGAGGGTGATGAATTATTCTACAAGCAGCTGGCGGATGTCTCAAAATCGCCAGCCCTTGTTCTCGTGGGTGACTTTAACCTGCCAGATGTCTGCTGGGAACTCCACACAGCGGAGAAGAGGCAGTCTAGGAGATTCCTAGAGCATATGGAGGATAATTTCCTGCTCCAGCTGGTAAATGAGCCTACCAGGGGTGGGGCCCCGCTAGACCTCCTGTTCACAAACAGAGAGGGGCTGGTGGGAGATGTGGTGGTCGGTGGACGTCTGGGACACAGTGATCATGAAATAATACAGTTTTCAATACTCAGGGATGCAAGGAGGGCCATCAATAAAACCTCTACGTTGGACTTCCAGAGGGCAGATTTCGACCTATTCAGAAGGCTAGTGTACCCTGGGAAACAACCCTTGAAAACAAAGGGGTCCAGGAGGGATGGACGTACTTCAAGAAGCAAGTTTTGAAAGCACAGGAGCAGGCTGTCCCAGTGTGCCAAAAGGCGAGCTGGCAGGGAAGACAACCGGTCTGGCTGAACAGGGAGATTTTGAAAGAAATTAGGGTAAAGAAGAGAGCCTACCGTTTATGGAAAAAAGGGCTGACTACTCAGGAAGAATTTAGGAATATAGTTAGGTCGTGTAGAAAGAAAATTAGAGGGATGAAGGCACAGCTTGAACTGAATCTCGCCACCTCTGTGAAGGATAACAAAAAGTCCTTCTACAGATACATCAATAGCAAAAGGAGGGGCAAGGAAAACCTCCATTCTTTACTGGACATGGATGGGAATATAGTTATCAAAGATGAGGAAAAGGCTGAGGTATTTAACACCTTCTTTGTCTCAGTTTTCAACAGTAAGACAGGTTGTCCTGAGGACAGCTGGCTTCTGGAGCTTGTAGAAAGAGACAAGAATCTGAACAGCCCCCCTGTAATCCAGAAGGAAACAGTTAGTGACCTACTGAGCTGCTTGGATCCCCACAAGTCTATGGGACCAGATGGGATCCACCCACGGGTGATGAGGGAGCTGGTGGAAGAGCTCACCAAGCCTCT
Organism: Neopelma chrysocephalum; assembly: GCF_003984885.1. Taxonomy (NCBI): domain Eukaryota; kingdom Metazoa; phylum Chordata; class Aves; order Passeriformes; family Pipridae; genus Neopelma; species Neopelma chrysocephalum. The sequence goes on from NW_020925074.1 coordinate 67,192, forward strand.
CTCCATCATCCTGGCTCACTGGGGAGGTCCCAGATGAAGTACTAAGGGATACTCCCAGCAGTCTATAGACAGGAGCACCTGGATCTGCAGCCAGCACTAATGCATCTCTTGCAATGCTTTCTGAATTTGTCTTTACAATGGCTGGAGCTCCCCATGCTACTATGAGGCTGATGGCAGCAGTTACAGTGGCATATCTCATGCTACATTTGGCAACAGGGATGAGCATGTGCTCCCCATAACACTCAGTCTCGAGACAAGGAGCATCTAAACTCTTCTTCCCAGAGAAGGCTGGGTCTGGTCCTATTACTGAATATATTAGTAGGCAAATCACTGTGAATAAAGCACCATTTTTTATCTGGCAAGATATATAAGTTAACATTTTCCCTTTCTCCCTCTTTATGTGAAAATTTGGTACTTGTCCTATCTTACAAATACTAGATAATTTTTCCTCCAATTTTTAAAGCTTGATCCAAAGCTCAATCCAGTTATTTCAGTGCCCTTTGGATCAGGTATTTTCGCATGGTAAAGTCCAATTACTAGCATTTAATATTTCTCTCATTGTATGCACTTGTGATACAAGGCATCTAAAACTAACCTCTAAGATATTTTGCTGATTCACGCTAACAATTTAGCATCAGCAGGTCCTGGTGTTTTGACAGTAATGTAAATTCATGCTAATTTTCTATGAGATCTTTCCTTAAAAAGCAGAAATGGAAATCCATGCCAGAATGATTGCCACACAATTTATTAGCTGAAAAAAGATAAAGTCACTTATTATCTAATCTCTGGAATTTTGATTAGTACTAAGAAAGGAAGGCTTTGACAATTCATGTATGCAAATGTATAGGCTGTTGCACTGTAATCCTCCCCGAGCCACCAAAATCCTAGTATCCCATAAACACACAAAAAGCTCACAAGTGGCTGAGAGTGCCATATGTGCTCCCTTGCCAACTGTCTTTGCAAGGACGCCCGGGATTCCTCGCCTCAGCACCATTGGGCAGCCCTGCCACTGCAACCTTGCACCGCTCCCAGCAATGACCTTTTGGGACCATCAATCACAGCTGCAGCAGCATGAGTCAGCTCAATTCCCTAAAATCATAAAATCAGTTAGGTTGGAAAAGACCCTTAAGATCACTAAGTCTACTGTTAACCTAGCACTGCCAAGTCCACCACTAAACCATGTCCCTAAGTGTCACATCTACACAACTTTTAAATCCCTCCAGGGATGGTGACTCTTGGGCAGCCTGTTCCAATGCCTGACCACCCTTTCTGTGAAGAACTTTTTCCTAATATCCAACCTAAAACTCCCCTGGCACAACTTGAGGCTGTTTCCTCTTGTCCAATTGCTTGTTACTTGGGAAAACTTGCTACATCCTCCTTTCAGGTAGTTGTAGAGAGCTAGAAGGTCTCCCCTCAGCCTCCTTTTCTCCAGGCTAAACAACCCCAGTTCCCTCAGCTGTTCCTCACAAGACTTAAGCTCTAGACCCTTGACCAGCGTCACTGCCCTTCTTTGGACAGGCTCCAGCACCTCAATGTCTTTCTTGTAGTGAGGTGTTGTAAGGGGTTAAAGAGCATAGTTGCCTGTCTCAAACACTGTTAAGGCCACAAAAGGAACCTGCCAGAAGATAAGATGTGCTAGCCACCACAGCAGGAACTGGAGATAAGCACAGAAGTGAGGAATTTGTGACAGGAAGGCACTAATTCCAGGCCTGGCAGAGGCAAGATATGGTTAGCACATCCTGGTTAATGCATCTGGATAAATTTCCCACTGTGGCGAACTGTGTGAAAGGAAGCAACTGCTCATATGCATATCATCAGTCAAACAAAGATGCCGCAAGACAGGCGGCATCTGCGATCACCAATGACCACTGAAGCACCCCCAAATCTTGGAGGAAGCATGTGCAGAAGGACACGCCCATCCTCGCTTAGCATGCAAACGAAGGTACACCCATCTTTGCTTCACATGTAAACTAGGAATACACCTCTGTGGATACCTGGAACTTGGACAGTATAAAGGTGGTACCACCAGAAGAACAATCCTGGGACCCCCACCACTGAGAAGCCCAGGGTGAAGACGGACCAATGGCATGCCACTGGATCCATGGGTGGTGACTGTCTTCTGCTCGATCTCTCTCTCTCTCTCTCTCTCTCTCCTCTTTTCTATTTCTTTCTCTACCTCACATTTATTGTTAAATAAAATCAATATTATTGACTTCGGCATATGGTCTCATTTGCACCTTAATTTGGGCAGAGGCATCTCTCACTAATCGGATCATAACAGGGGTCCAAAACTGAGCACAGTATTTGAGGTGTGGCCTCACCAGTGCCAAGTACAGGGGAAGAACAGAACTGGCCCCAATACTAAGCCCTGGGCAACACCACTTGTGACCAGCTGCCAACTGGATTTAACTCCATTCACCACCACTCTCTGGGCCTGACCATCCAGCCAGTTTTTTACCCAGGAAAGAGTGCACCTGTCTGAGTCATAAGCAGCCAGTTTTTCCAGGAGAATGCTGTGGGAAATGGTGTCAAAGGCTTTACTAAAGTCCAGGTAGACAAGATACACAGCCTTTCCCTCATCCACTAAGCAGTTTACCTTGTCATTGAACATCAGGGTAATCAAGTAGGACTTGACTTTCATAAAGGCATGCCTACTCGGCCTGATCCCCAGTTGTCCTGTATGTGCCACGTGATGGCACTCAAGATGATCTGTCCATAACCTTCCCTGGCACTGAGGTCAGGCTGACAGGCCTGTAGTTTTCAGGATCCTCTTTCTTTTAGATGGGCATCACATTTTCTCACCTCGTCAACTGGGACCTCTCTGGTTCGCCAGGACTGCTGATAAATGACTCCACTCAATAGCTATTCCAGCTATCACAGTCTCTAATAGCTGTAGAATCATATTTATAGGTTGCCTTTAAATGTGCATACCAGGTTACTTGAGTTTTTAAGCTGAATTAATTTCTAGGTGCTTAGTGATGGTGCTCAGATACCGGTTGAGAAATTTGGCCTTGACTTCTTAGCTCTTTTTTTTTGTGTCTTTCATTGCAAGTTATCAGTTTTGCTCAAGTACCTATGTCCTCTTGACAAATTTAGATTAAGATAGAAAATCATGCCCTTTAGGATTTTATCAGCAACTCCATGAGGTGCCATTGCAAGCTATTAGGTATGAATGTAGATCTGCTTTGACAAAAACAATAGGACTATACAGCATTTTGGCAAACTATGGAGTTATGGGTATTGATGACCAAAATTCCCAGACACTAAGAATCTTTAATTGTTACTTTTGAAATGGTAATTTTCAGAATGAAAGTTGTTAAGGCTTTTTGGGGTAATGACAGTTTCAAACAACAATGACCTTCTCTAGGAAGCCTGAAGGAGGCAAGTCCACTGTCGCTGCTGAGGCAAGCAGCTGCCAAGGGGACACCAAACATGTCTTACATTTTGCTAAGGTCCTCCCTGGCCACATGCAGGCTGGTGAAAATAAAGTCTTGGGAAACAGGTAAAGAAGGACTCACTTAAGCCATTGCAGTCACCAACTGCTGACTTATGGGCAACAGAAGACCTGGTACTGCTCAGATAGGAAACATGCCTGCCACAGATACACATTCTTCATTAAATCAGAACAAAATGCAAAGTAGTCACAGTGCATTGCTTAAGCAGTATTTCTTAGATTTGGGGTGACTGGCTACTGCACAGCTATTGAAATAAAACAGATTTTAATCTATACAAGGACTTGAATACAAACCAATGAAACAGTCATGTGTCCCAAGTGGAAGCTGATATACAAAGCGGCAGGTGTGGAAGTCTTGCAGGAGGACCCTCAATGGCTTCATTCACACATAGAATCTTTTTACTCCATCTTTTGTTGTCTCAGATTGAAGAGACTGGAATGCTTGCTAAAGGGGATGAGTTATGAGATAGACCAAACTTAACTCTCTCAGCAATTGTAAATTCAAAATTAAGGGGCTTTAATCGAGGAAATGTGGAAAAACAACAGAAGAAATAACAACCCTTTATTAAAAGATATATGTATGTTAGCAAAAAAAGTAACAGAACACAAAAAAAACTAGACAGTAGTCCTAGAAAAAAGGTATTGGTGAATACTTCTCTGTCCTTTAACGCAGTCCTAATCGTGGACTGCAGGGGGCGCTGTTGGATCGCTGAAGGTGCAGAGCCTGCAGTTCTCGGTTGTGGCCGGCAGGGGGCGCTGTTGGGCTCTGGCGGTCACCACGTGGGGAGAGGGGTCTGGGGGGGTTGGTCTCGGGTTGCGGGAGGAGCTGAAAAGAAGATGGGGGACCCTACTCCCAATGGAAGGAAGGGGTAAGGAAGGCAGTTCGCCCCCAACAGGACTCAGTTGATGGTGCCCCAAAAGCTCCTCCTTCTCTCCCAGCAAGCACAGAGACCCTCCGATGAAACACAGCAGGTCCGGGCTGGGGACAAGAGACAGCTCCCAGGCCAAGCTGAAGTCAGCAGTCCGGGCTGACCAGGACGGGCAGTCAGACAAGCAGGCTTCCAGGCCTTCTATCCAAATGCTCCGCACACAGACCCTGTCTCTGTCCTTGAGCGAGAACCCAGCAAAACTAAACTGTCCTGTGTGAGGGCAGCAAGCAACCCCCAGTCTCTGATGGGCCATTAACCAGGAATTCGGCCAGACCCTTTGTAAAGCTAATTGACTTTCTTCCCCCCACTCATCTCTGGTTCTTGGAGTGGAGCAGGGGAAGAAAAATTCTCCTTAATTC
>NW_020925075.1:0-4389 GCF_003984885.1 Neopelma chrysocephalum
AACCGTCAGGCTCTCTCCGTCTCTAGTCACCTTGAATTTGCAGCAGCGGCTGGGGGGCAGCAGCACTAATTGCCAACTGTGTGACTGAGGCAAAGCCGGCCAGCTCGCTCTCACCAACTGGTAGAACCAGCGGGCAGTTTTATCCACATCGAGGTAGGAGCCGGTGCAGAGGGTGTTCAGGAAGGTGGGCTCCTCATTTCTCCTCTGCTCTTCCTCTGGGTGGTGGACGGAGCACAGCACGTTCTCGTCCTGCTGCTCCCTCGGGCAGGTGCACACCGGCTCCACGCGGACGCAGAAGTTCCTCCCTGGCAAGTGCCCCAAAGTGACCATCTCCAGATGGAAGGTGTACCCCAGGGGAGGACTGAGAGGTACAAGGAAACAGTACACAACATCCTCCTCCCGGGGACTCCAACCTTCAAAGGCACTGCCCACCCCGATGGCTCGTTGCGGCACTGGGTATGAAAAGCCTGACAAGAGGTCTGCAAAGAACATGGTGAAGCTGTCCACCAGGACTTTTGTAATAGCGCAACCTTTCATCAGCTGCACTCTGTACTCCTCTAAATGCCGTCTCAGGTTGTGGGCAATAACATCCTCTTCTTCTTCTACTTCATTTGCAAGATCATGGTCTTCTCCTTCACTTGCATCATCATCGTTGTAGACTGCCTGCACACTCACATCACTGTTTTCTTCCCCTTCATTTCCACCACCATCGCCATCTCCTTCCTCCTCCTCCTCGCCATTGTTGCCTGGCTGGCGGCTCCTTCTGCTGCGGATAAACCACAGCCACAAGAGGAGGCCCAGGACTCCAGCCAGAGCCCAGAACTGCCCCTGCTGCAAGGCAGCCCAGAGCAGGGCTCCCCAGGCCCTGACACTGCGCTCCAGGCTGCTCTGCTCCAGCTCCTGCAGCAGCCGAGTCATCTCCCTGTTCAGGAGCTTTGCACGCAGCTCCATGCGCGCACGGGTGACCTCGTCCAGCCCATCACCCACCATCTGGGGGTACTGGATGAGGGTTTGCAAAAGCACGAAAAGAAACACTTTCGCAGCCATGGCCTGCGGGAGGAGAGAGAGAAGGGGTTGAGTGGGGCTGAAAGGGAGGGAAGGAGCTAGAGGTGAGGGCAGTGTGGATGGGAGCAGAGGGGATGGGGAGCAGGAAGGAGAGGGCTCCAGGGCAGCTGGCAGACAGCAAGGCCTGTCCCACTGGCCCAGCAGCAGCAGCAGCATTCTGTGCCCCAGGTGTTGTGGTGAGGGATTGGCCCTGGGTGCAGAGGGAGAACCCAGCCCCAGGGGCAGCGTTTGGGCCCCGGCCCTCGCCCAGCGCAGCCTCGCCCCTGCGTGTGCACTCACCACTTGTCCAGGCTCGACTGGGGCAGCGTTACCTGCTGGGGCCATCTCTAGCTGCCCCCATTGTGACACAATCCCTGTGATGTCACAAGAGCCAGATCACATCACAGCCAGGCCAACCCCGCCCTCATCCCCACCCCGGCTCAGCAACTCCCAGTAGCCCTGGTGTAATGCTTAAGGCTGCCTTGGAGTTAATCTTCTTCCAAGAACTTCCATTCTTCATTCTTTTGCATTTATTATCATCTGCTCTTCACTGGCAGTCACATGGAATAGCCATGTTTGAAGGGACCCTTGAGGGTGTTGGAGTCCAAGCCCTGACTCCACACTGGTTGAGCTTAAGTTAAATCTCTGAGTCATGGAGGTTGGAGAAGACCTTGGAGATCTTTTGTCCAACTGTAAACTTTACATTGCCTATTCTACCAAGAAACCGTGTCCCCAAATGACATATCAACAGGCTTTTGAAATGCCTCCAAGGATGGGGAGTTAGCCTTTTCCCTGGGCAGTCTGTTCCCAAACTTGATAAGCTTTTGGGTGAAGGTATTTTTCCTAAGATCCAATCAGAATCTCCCCTGGCGCAACTTGACGCCCTTTCCTCTTGTCTTAGTGCTTGTTCCCTGGGAGAACAAGCCATCTCTCGCCTGGCTACCACTTCCTTTCTGGTGGTTGTAGAGAACAATTAGGTGCCCCCTCAGCTTCTTTCTCCTCATGCTAAACACACCCAGTTCTCTCAGACACTTCTCATCAGATTTGTACACCCGTCCCCAAAAATCCTCCAGAATCCATGGGACAATAAAAACCTCTAGCACTGCATTTTTCCTGTTAGAAAGCAAGGCATTACTTTATTCCCAATCCTGGGTGTGTCCATGGCCTACAGAATCCCGGCCTCTACCCAGACAACAATGCAACAGTTTTACAACTGTTCATTAATTTTTAGGAAAGAAAGTAATGAATGTTCATTGGTTCTAAATGACGTAATTCCCTTCCATTGATGAGTAATCTCTCCTCTATGGTTATTAATTCCTCCCTGTTCATGCGAATTAAGGCCATATTTTCAATCTTTTTAGGATGAGCTTGCCCCGGTACGGACTTTCCGTCACATATACCGGGTCTCTCTTAGTCTCTTCTTTACCTTCTGGTTTCTGTAAAATATCCTCATGGTCCATAAATTCTGCATGCTCGATTTCCAACTTCAACAACACATCTTTCTCTCCCTATCAGAGTTACTTGATCAAAAATGAAACTTTCAGTGTTTTCCCAAGCTGTGCTCCCACAAAAGCAGCTCATGTCAAATGCTGCTGAATGCAAGCTGAAAACGATTCAACAGATTGCATATTATTAGTTAAAACAATTAATTAACAAGTTAATGAAAACATTAAAGCGTTCAAAAAGAGATATCATTTCCAGCAGAGCCCTAGGGGTTGCAGGATTCAGCTTTGCCTCCCGGGTCCTGATCCCCCCGACAGTCCATGGTCTCTTCTTGGCCTCATTCCCGCACTTGTGCTGTGCCGTGTTGTTCTGATCTCCAGGAACTACAACAGGGATGTTTGTCCCGGAAAAGTGCTGTCCAACCTCCCATCCCCGGGCCGGGCCTGGTGCTGGTGTGGGGACTAATCCTGCGGCCGTGCCGCCCTCCAGGGTCCTGGAACAGCCCGGAGGGCCTGCCTGAAGTGGGAGGGATGTTTCCTGCAGAGTCCTCTGGGATTCACAGCTGTCCTGGGACAGCTGGTTGGCACTGTCATCTTCCCCTTAGGACACCTCTTGATCTCTCTTGACTTCCCTCTGGGAATGCTCTTGGCCAACGTTGTTTTTCCCTTGGGATGGCTCTTGGTGGGTCTCAGCTTCCTCTTGGGAAAGCTCTTGGTCAAGGCAGTATTTTCTGTCCTTCTCCTCAGCCAAGGCCCCCTCCTTTGTCTCTGGCAGTGGCACTTCTGCCCCCCCTGCTGCCCATTCCTGCTGCCCACTGAGGGCCTGGGCTTCCACTCCGTGCATCCCACCGAGCAGGGCCCGGCTCTGCCCCTCCTGCGGGAGCTCCGTGTGCGGCACGAGGGCCGGATCCTTCCCAGTCTGGTGTGCTCTGGTCGTGATGAGCCCGTGAGGCTGCACGGGACACTGTTTTCTTCCCACTGGGAGAGCTCTTTGTAAGTGTTCTCCTCCAACTGGGAGAGCTTTTGGACATTATAGTCACCTTGCTGTTGGGGTATCTTGTGTTCATTGCCAGCTTCCCCTTGGGACACTTCTTTGTCAAGGTCATCTCTCCCTTGGGACAGCTCTTTGTCCTTTTGCCCCTGGCACAGCTCTTTTTCAAGGCTGTCTTCCCCTTGGGAGGGCTCATGGACATTTTCATTATGCCCTTGGGAGGGTATACTGCCCTCGGGCTCTCTGGGCAGGGCAGTCCTTGCCCCGATGCCCAGACCCCTATGGGGTGTCAGCCTCCCCCCCTTCCTGTGTCAGTGTTCAGTCTTGCAATCTGTCCCTTGGACTCTCTGGGGGCCTGGTCACTCTGTGAAAGAGGTGCAGGACCAGAAGACTCCTCCCCATTTAGTATTGTCAACAAAGTCACTCAGTGTCCCTTCCAGTTCTGCGTCCCAGTCGTTTATGAAGGTGTTGAAGAGCACTGGGGTGAGGACAGAGCCCTGTGGAACCCCACTAGTGACAGGTGGACAGTCTGATGTCACTCCAGTCCCTGTCACCCTTTGTGCCCCACCTGTGAGCCAGTTGCTCAGCCATCACACGCCGTGTTTATCCAGCTGGGGGCTGGACACTTTGTCCAGAAGGATCCTGGGAGAGACACTATTGAATGCTTTAGTGAAATCCAAAGAGATTCCATCCACTGCATCCCTTGGTCAAGCAGGTGGGTCACCTGGTCATAAAACAAAATTTGACAAGCAATTTACAAAAAGAACTTTATTTACACAGGCAGGTCTGGCTGGAGACCTTTGTCCAAAGCTGCCACTCTGCTGGTGACAGGCCCCTGGCTCAGCGGCACCAGAAGCAGAGCACCCGCAGGGAGCGCGCTGGTCTTGGCTGCTCCCTTGGAGATGGAGAGCT
>NW_020925076.1:0-1512 GCF_003984885.1 Neopelma chrysocephalum
GGAGCTGTCTTATCATCACGTATTGCTTGTATTACTCTTCTGATCACAGCTTACAGTTGTGCTATAAAAGCTGTTGCAGCTGAAAAGTACAGATTGTTAATAAGCATAAAGTAAAATATATAGGTGAAAAGAAAAGAATTCCTACAGATTATTTAGGCTTTCAGTCAAATGGGATTTGTAAAAGAAAAGCAATATATCAATATTTACTTTGAGATGTATAATAAAGCTCCAAGATTTTAAGTAACTTTAACAGTAAAACAATAGGTTTTGTCAAAGTTGAGGAATCATCTATCGAAAGAATGAAATCACAAGATTGAAGAAATGATAACAATTATATCTGATTACACCAAAGGAAGTCTTTTCTAATTGACTTAATCACTCTCAGCAATTCTAAAATTTCAATAAATTCCAATTCAAGATGTGATACATAGTATGAAGGCTAAGATGACATAACTATTTTTATATTCTTTCTCGGGTAGAATATGGCATGTTTTTGGAATGTTCATTTTACTCTCACAACTGCTATAAGGGGAGAGGACTCTACATAGTACCTCATAATTTGCATCTTGATTGAACTGAAGGAATAATATATCAAATATGGATCAATTAGCCTGTACAATATGTTATCATGAGATCATCTGCTCAACAGTGTTAACACTGAAAAAGAATTTCTGAATATTTACATTAGGTATATTAAAAGAAGCTTCACAGCAGTGGTCACTAAAAGAAAATAAAACAGTTATTAGAATTCATGCAGTGCATTGCAAATAATTCTGTTAAAGAGGTTCATGCTCCCTCACACTGAGTAGAATGTAACCTTTAGAGATTTATGCTGGATGTTTGCAGTGTGACATGCACTTCAACCTGCAAGAATTGTTTTATTTGTGAAAAATTAGTAAATTACAACATTACTTGTCCTTATAGTTTTTTCAAAACTTTCTAAATCGTGGAGAAGTTAAACCAATGTTTGAGTTACATGAGTAATGTGTGATTGGCAGCAACACATGATTTTTGTTCATAGCCGGTACCTAGAAAAATGAATAGATAAGTCACTATTACAGTCTGCTAATACAGCTTGAAATTTAGTGTCTTCTGAGAGAAGTCAGTCCAAGTTGTCTCTGATGTCTGGGACGTAGTTAACTCTTAGTCCTTCTTCATCTGCTTCTTTTAGTTGTTCTTCACCTTTAATATAAAAAAACTTCACAAATTTGTTATTAATAGTTCAGTCAGTTTTAAGTGGGTATCGTGGGTAATTTTACAGTTTTTCTTTGAAGCTGAAGGCCTAGTGACGATTCTTTGCAGTGTAATTTTCTCTGTCGGAGATAGGTTCCATGGCTTGGTTTTTTAAACTTTTCCTGGAGCATTCTTCAATCCTACTTCTCAAATAACATTGGTTAGAACAATCACATTTAGTTTTAACTCATCTTTTTAGGTCTCTAACTTCTGTATTTTCTTTTACTTGTTTTTATCATTTTGAGCAGCATTTTATGTTGTACTGTAGAACAATTCTCT
>NW_020925077.1:0-26519 GCF_003984885.1 Neopelma chrysocephalum
TGCTTCAATCTTCTCTCAGTACCTCAGGATCATGGACTGGGCTGCAAACACACCGTGGGGCTCATTAAAATGCAGAAATCCCTCAGGATCTCTTTGTCTTCCTTTAATTGTCTTCAAGGCAATTTCAAAACAAGTCTTCAAAATTTGTACTTTTTTGTTTTAATTCAATGATGGATATTTTTTAGTTCAGAGAAGAGGTGATAGAGGTGTTCCCCAAGTAATCTTGATGCTGAGTGTCTCCTCAGGAGATCCACACTGACCCTGGATGATCAACCTTGCTCCTCACCCCCCAAACTCACCAGTTCTGACATGGCCCATCTTGGACTGACAGCTGATGCAACTCCAAACACACTATGGGATCCATTAAAACATTGAAAAACAAATTATTTTTCTTTCTTTAGTTCTCTTCAAGTCTTCAAGACATCAACAACTAATTAGAGTTTTTTTGTAGTTTAGCTAAGGAGGAAGATTTTAAAGTGGAAGTCACGAAAAATATATATTTCTTGCTGAAAGAGAAAGATTTACACAGAGCCTTGGGGTGCAAGAGGGTCAGGACGCAAAGGATTTAGACACAAATATAAGGGGGCAAAAGAGATTACTAGCATTTAATTATTGACCAGTTTAACAGTTATCAAGTGATTCAATAGCATTTGGTAAAATTTTAACAGTGACTGAATTATAGATTCACAACAACAACATTCACAGCACAGTCAATTCACACCCACACCCAGGCAGAGATGTGTGCACACATCAATAGCTGGGTGTGGAAAGGTCCCTCTCCAAAATTCTCCTTGTTGTCAGGGAAACACTGCCCCAAATCCCTTTGTGTTTCCCCACAGACAAGGGTCACAGCTGGAGGAGTGTTTGCTGAGGGACATCAGAATTGTCCTGGGCATCAGTGAGGTTCTTTGGTGTGTTGCAAACTGGAGGGTTCCCGAGCTGGGAGAGGCTGCCAGAGGTGTCCCACTGAGAGGGAGGTGCTGGGGAGCTGCCAGGGCCTCCCTCAGCCCCGCTGGTTGTTGACTCCCAAGGTGACTGGCTTTAGTTATCTGCTGAATTTCCATCCTGGTGTCAGGAATGACTGGAGTTTCCAAAATATTTGGGAATTGGATCCAAACTGTTCCATTTGGGTTACGATTCAGGTAGGGAATTTTCCCTGGTTTTCAGGGCATGACTCATTATCCTGTGTTCCCTAGCTCTTACACCCATCCCAGTCAGCTGGATGGCTTATTGACAATGTGTCCCCAGGGGTGGCACCTCCGATGCCATAGAAACCCCTCCCCCTGCATTAGGAAACATTTGGAATTCATGAGGTGTTCCAGTGGAGCATGAAAATGAACAGCAATTTTCCTAAAGCAAAGAAGCAAGCAGAACAAAGCAAGGCCCCAGCAGTCGCAGAGCAAAGGTCCCCCCATCCCTCTGTGCCCTGTGGCCGCTGAGGCGGCAGCGCAGGCCCGAGGCAGTGCCGGGTCCCGGTGCAGCCGGGGCAGAGCGGCGGCTGCGCGAGCGGCAACCCCGGCGGTGAGTGCGGCAGCCCCGTGGCAGCGGCGGCTCCGGGCACAGACGCCGACAGCAGCCGCTGTGGCGGCGGAGCAGCGACTCTGAGGCGCTGCAGGAGCACTGGCTCCGCTTCCAGGCGCCGGCAGTGTTGGGCGGCTCTGGGCAGACACGACCTTGCTCCAGCGCTGCCGCCTCAGCGGCGCTCAGGGGACGGTACGGCGGCTCCGGGGGCAGCGGCCGGGGACTCCCTCTCGGGGCAGCCCTGGGTACCCAAGAGGACCAGGGCCCGGCGTGTTCTCAGCTTGGTTCTCTGCAGTTCTCCCGGCATCTGAGCACAGGATGGGATGGGGAAATTGAGCTAAACCACAACAGGAGTTCATGGAACCCAGTGGCCCTTGGGACACTGCAGGGCCTCCTGGAATCCAGGGGCTGGTGGGACACTGGGGAGCCTCTTGGAGCCAAGGGAAACTGGGATGTGAAGCCGGACAAGGCCCAGAAAGCAAATATTACTATATGAAAAGTAGAGAGTTAAATTGAGAATATAGGTGTAAGCAAGAGCAGAAAAAGCTTAGTCTTAGAAATAGTAGAGGCAATAATTCATTAAGGTATGCAGAACATACTGACACAGGAGAACAGGAACACATGTACTCAGAAGAACAACCTGATAAAGAAGGAAGATGAGCCAAAATCTAGGTATCCTTGCAAAATCATCAGAAACTTTTGCCAGATGCACCAAGATGTCAGCCAAAGTAAGAAAGTTCACAAAGTTCATGATGACTATGGGAGGCGGGCAGGGGGTTGTCCGAAACTGAAGGCCGGAACGACCCTCCCAGATTCTCCCCAAATTGAAGACCACACCTCTAACTCCGCCTAAACTCCACCTGTTATGAATATTGAAAATGTATGTTGCAATTCTATGAATATACATGTAGAAATGTTGCAATCACTTGCAGAAATTGTATGTAATCCTGTCTTTTTACTGAAAAGGCGGAATGGTTTTTCCAGGATGACCTGACTGTTCCCCGGGCACTCCGGAGGCCCGCGAAATAAAGTACCTCCTGCTTAAAGGCTACAAACCTTGTCTCTAAGCAGTTTCTTTTTGTTAGTGCCTTTTTGGGGGCAAAATCTTGGCATCAGATGTTTTGGAACGTCGTGGAAACAAGGAGCCATTGTGACACTGCAGGGCCCTGAGGAACCAAAGAAATCCTGGGACATAGTGGAAACTCAAGAAATCATCAGGGCCATTGTGACACTCCAGAACCTCATGGAACCAAGAGTCCACTGTGACACTGCAGGGCCTCATGGAACAAAAGGAACCCTGAGAGCTTTTGCAACCTCATGGAATCAAGGGGCCATTTCTGGCAGGATGCTTTGCTCTGAAAGTACCTAAAAAATGGTCAGAGAATGCAAACAATGCAAGCTCGCTGTTGTGAGTTACTGCTGGTGTCAAGGTGCTCTTTTTATTGTTGAATTATGCTAAACCAAAGTGCTTCATGAAACTTCAAACACACATCCTGCTTTCTGAAGCAGGATTGGACAGATAAGTTGCTCCCCGGTCTGCAAATATGTCCGGCAGTCAAACCCTTGATAACTATAAAAGCCCCATCAAACTGTCATGTGGAAGATTCTTCCCCAGACTTCCTTGAAGTGTGTGGAGCTTCTGCCATGAAGCAAGGACAGCTCTTCATGGTCACTGCCCAGGGGTTAAGTGAAAGAGAGAGAACTACCCCCTGTGGTTGTGGGATAAGTTACCTCAATCACTCCTTCAGGATTGTTTCTTTTTGCTGGCTTTGATCCAATTGCTTTAATAGAATGACTTTGATAGACTGCACTGTCCAGTCTTACACTATACTGCTATGAGTTTTTGGCTTTTATACTGTGCAGTACATAATTCTGTTTAAGGTCTTACCTCTGTTCTCTTGTCTGATCAATTGTCTGTTCATTTGTCATAATAAATAATTCATTTGATAGAAATATTTCTGATTTGCCATCACTAAAACCTGCAGGACTAAGTGATTGAATCACACCTCTATAATTCCTTCAATTTAAACCAAAATCTGAGCCTGAGATTGGATCCAGCCACAGCCAGGCTCCTCTCTGAGAAGGAATTTAGAAAGCAAGGGGGTCCTCTCTGCACCTTGTAGCTCAATGAGACGGCTTCTGCCATCAACTTTGTCTAAGCCTTCCACCCCCCAGCCCCAAACCGTGACACATGGGCATGTCTTGTCCATGCAGTGCAAACTTGGACTCCTGAACTGGTCATTTGCTGTCCCTTCTTGGAGGGAAGAAGAAGCCCAATGGCCTGGGGTGAGAGGCCAGTGCTGGGAGCGGCACTGGCTGTGCCAGGGCACTGCTGGGTGCCCCCACCCTGAGCACTCCCACCCTTGTGCTGGTCACTGCTGTTTCCTCTGCAGGGCGTTGTGTTGGGCACATCCTGGAGAGCAAAGGGGAAAGCAGATGGAAGCTTTCAGGCCCTGGCCTGAGGAGATGGCCCTGCAGGATGGCAGTGCTGCTGCAGAGGTCAGCTCTGTGCCAGCAGTGCCCGTGGCTGTCCCTGCCTGCAGTCCCTGGACAGTCCTGCAGCAGGACTGGGACCAACTGCCAGAGCACTGAGACCTCCAACAACACAGGGCTCTGCAGGACAGTGTGGAAGGGAAGGAAGAGGAGGCCATGCAGGAGAAGGGCTGCTGCTCCCTGGCAGTGCTGCTCTGCTGGGACTCTTTTTTGGCCCAGCTCTGCACAGAGGCACCTACCCTGCAGCTGCAGAGAAGTCAGAGAGGAAAGATGTCAGGCAAACAAGTCAATGCAGAGTTCTTTATTGAGTTGAAGCAGACAGTGAGTACAATTCCCAATTTGTACAGCCTCTGGGCCAGGCTAGGAAGGCCAACACTGAATTGAAAATGGTGTTTATACATATATAAATGTATATTTTTTATACATCTATATTTATATATATAAAGATGTTTAGGTAAGAACAAATTCTCACAATAACATTCCTAACAGGAGCAAAAAATAGAGAAGATATGGTGGGCCTTTAATGAAGTCCATAACAGGATTGGCCTTTAATGAGGTACATAACATGCAGAAGAAGGAGAGTTTATTGCTTCTAAAAAAAACCACTTATCAGTTTCCTCAGGGCATCCTTGAGCTCCTGGTTCCTCAGGCTGTAGATGAAGGGGTTCAGTGATGGAGGAACCACTGAGTACAGAACTGACACCACAAGGTCCAGGGATGGGGAGGAGATGGAGGGGGGTTTCAGGTAGGCAAAGAATGAGGTGCTGATAATAATAGAGACCACGGCCAGGTGAGGGAGGCAGGTGGAAAAGGCTTTGTGCCGTCCCTGCTGAGAGGGGATCCTCAGCACAGCCCTGAAGATCTGCACATAGGAGAAAACAATGAAAATGAAACAACTAAACACTAAACAGACACTAACCCCAATGAGCCCGATTTCCCTGCGGTAGCCTGAGTGTGAGCAGGAGAGCTTGAGGATGTGTGGGATTTCACAGAAGAACTGGCCCAGGGCATTGCCCTGGCACAGGGGCAGGGAAAATGTATTGGCTGTATGCAGCAGAGCATTGAGAAAGCCAGTGGCCCAGGCAGCTGCTGCCATGTGGGCACAAGCTCTGCTGCCCAGGAGGGTCCTGTAGTGCAGGGGTTTGCAGATGGCAACGTAGCGGTCGTAGCACATGATGGTGAGGAGGGAAAACTCTGCTCCAAGGAAGAAGACAAAAAGAAAGCTGTGCACCACATCCCATATAGGAGATGGTTGTGTTGTTCCAGAGGGAATTGTGCATGGCTTTGGGGACAGTGGTGCAGATGCAGCCCAGGTCTGTGAGGGAGAGGTTGAGCAGGAAGAAGCCCATGGGGGTGTGCAGGTGGTGGTCACAGGCTATGGCGCTGAGGATGAGGCCGTTGGCCAGGAGGGCAGCCAGAGAGATGCCCAGGAAGAGCCAGAAGTGCAGGAGCTGCAGCTCCCGCCTGTCTGCAAATGCCAGGAGGAGGAACTGGGTGACGGAGCTGCTGTTTGGCATTTTCTGCCTCTTGGTGTTGGGCACTATCCAGGGAGAAAATATCAGTGATATGTTAGCAAAGAATTTCCTGAGAAAAACCAAAGCCATTTCCCAATACCCCCCTCCCTGCTACATTCCCCCTCCTGGTTTCCTTTACTAGGAGTCTCTCCTTCAGCTCCAGGGGTGGAGCCCTGCTTGGCGCTCACTACATCTTCCATGAGGAGCAGACCCTCTGCCCACTGGCTGTGAGGGTTCAGCCCTGCTCTGCACCGGTGGGATCATGGGCATGGTGGGCACAGAGGCCTGTACTGGTGTTCAGCTGTGTCAGATGAAACTGCTCCCACTGCAAAAGAGCCTGTCAGCATCTACACTCCCAGAAGAACCAAGAGAGCAGAAGGCAGTTTCAGAAGTTTGAGTTTGTTTTTTTTAGACTCCCCTCATCTCTCTTGAGGAGTGTTCCTGGATGTCAGAACCCCTCAGCACTTCTGATGCACTCAGGGAGAACAGAGTAGGTCCTGCCAGGCAGGAGGATTGTCTGGGGCTTAGTGCAGAGTGAGGGGAGCTGGTCTGTCCCGCTCTTTCTGTCTGGTCTGTCCCACTTGTTCCCAACTGCCCTGGCTTTGCTCCTTCCTGAGATGGACATTGATCACACTCCCAGTTTGGTCTGAAAAGCCACCAGACACTGTTGAGAACAGAGGGATCCATCCCAGACCCCTCAAGGTCTCAGCCTGTCTCAAGGGCTCAGTACCCCACTTGGAGCCAAGGACACCCATGGCTCATCTCCCCAACCCAACAGCATCTCCTGGCATGGGCACAGCATCTCTGCCCCTCTCCACTGGGGCTTTCAGAGAACAGCTGTGCTGGGAGGATGATTTGCATTCTCGAGGGCAGCTCCCAGCTTGGAAGGACACCTCAGAAAAGAGCCAAGTGTCCTAATATTGGGGTCTGATTGAGGGAAAAAGAGCTCCTTACCCAGGCCCACAGACTTCACTGCCCATACAGTTGGAATGTCTCATTCCCAGGGACACACCTGCCATAGGAGAATCTCAGGATTACTGTTGGACTGTGTAGCTTGAACAGCATGAGCCTGACTGAGAGAAGGAGGGAACAACCTCAGGACCACGGGCAAGCTGAGAACCAAGGAAATGCACAGGGAGGGTCCAGTTGGGAGAGGCCAAGGCAGAGCCCACTGGACACTCAGGGCAGCGTCACCCTGAGCCAGCTGTGCCACCTCCCAGACACCAACAGTGCCAGCAAGTTGTTCTCAGCCCTGGGCAGCTCCTCAGAATTCCCTCTGGATCTCAAATCACCAGGCATGTGGCTTGAGAGCTTGAGAGAAATCCCTCCTTGGACCTTCCCCTTGAAGTATCCCTTGGAAAATATCCTGGGGTGCTCTGGTTCTGTGAGCAGCCCTGACCCATGAAACTCTCCCTCAATAGCAGAAGAAACGTGCCCTGCCCTGCCAGGCTTTGCTCTTTCCACCCCCAGCCTCTGCCCAGCCCTAAGGGAGCTCCCCAGCCCGGTTGAGAGCTGCCCCTGGCAGTGGCAGAGCTCCTGCCCCGGCACAGCCCTGGGCTGCAGGACCCTGCTCTGCAGGACAGCTTGGGGCAGCCTGGGTGGCACAGTCCGGCTTCACAGCCCTGCAGCCATCCCTGGGAGAAGGGAACCCTGCTGGGCTGTGCCTGGGATGGTGCAGCAGGGAGTGGGATGTGCCAGCGTTAGGAGATCTTTGCACCAACTGCAGACACATTGCCCTTCATGGTGACTTACCGTGAGGAAGCCTGGAAAGATTCCTCCTCCAGTGGATCTTCCTCTCAAATTCCCTCACAGCCCAGGCTGTGTGTAATCTCTCTCTGCCTTGTTTTTGTGGCCTGGGTGCTGCAGGCAGTGCCCTCAGCCCTGCTGGGCTGTGCAGAGGAGCTGCTCACCAGCAGAGCTGTCTCTTTGAAGCTCTTCTTGGTTGCCAGGAGCTCCCTGTGTGCCAGGAGCCCGGCCCAGCTCAGCAGCACAGCAACTGCCCCAGGCATTTCATGACCCTCAGGGGGGTTTGATGTTGTTTACATGAGACTCAGTCCCTGAGAGTAAATTCAAAAAACTTCTCAAGAAGTCAAAATGAGTTTGAAATACTGAAGTTTCTCATACTGTTAATGGGTCCCACTGAGGGACACCACTGTGAAAGTGTCCCTAAGTTCCAGTTAGAGCAGAAAACTGCAGACAGTGATGACAAAGATGGACAAGGAAGGGAAAGGTGGCTCTAATGCTGAATAAACATTGACTTGTTTCCTTAATCCAACAGGCCAAGCCCGGACCCCCAGCCCCTGGGAAGGGACATCCTGTCCCTGCCTCAGTCCTCAGGGCTCTTCCTGGGGCACTGGGATGTGGGATGTGCAAGGCCAAGGGCAGGACCATGGGGTGGCACCTGCCAGGCTGCTGAGCAGGGACAAGGAGGTCATGAGGCCCCAGGGCTGCAAGGGCCACTTGTCTCCTCCTGGCATCAGGGGCACAGACAGCAGCCATGGCCAAAGGCCTGCAGAAGGTGCCTCTGTCAGGGTCTTTCAGCTTCTCCCCATCCCTCTCTCCTCTCCAGCCCAGGCTGTGCTACGGTGTCCATGCCCTGCTCCTTTCCCTGCAGGCTGTCGTCGTCCCCCTGGCTGCCCCACCTGGCTGGCACCTTCCTGCACTGACATCTCTGCGCCCTCCCTGGCTCTTCCTGCACACACAAAGCCTTGGGCTCATCCAGACTACTCCTGAGTGACGTGTTGCAGCACAGCGTTTTCCATGGAGTGAAATTCCTTTTTCCTCATGTCCACTCAGGGCCTCCCCAGCTGCACTTGGCATTAATTCTTTCTTTCTCATGCTCTTTTCTGCTATGACAAAAGGATCCACCATCTCTAAATCCTCCCTTCAAGCCCTCTCAGGGCTGTCCTGTACTGTCCTCAGTCTCCACACCATTGAGGTCACAGCTCCTTAGCCCCTCTCTAGTGCTCATGTGCTTGAGATGTTTAAGCCCCATCTTGTGCGATCTTTGGGCACTCACTAATGTTTTTGCAGATGAAAATGTTGTGCTCATAGTCTAAGGAAATCACAGTTGCCATGACAACCAGCATGCATTCTCATTGCTATGGTCAGTTACCATGGCAAATAGAATACATTCCCATTGCCACAGTCAGTTACCGTGGCAACCATAATACATTGTCATTGCTATGGTCGGTTACCATGGCAACCATAATACATTCCCATTGCTACAGTCATTTACTGTGGCAACTAGCATACATTCCAATTGCTATGCTCAATGGCCATGGCAACCATAATACATTGTCATTGCTACGGTCAGTTACCATGGCAACCATAATACTTCCCACTGGTACAGTCAGTTACCATGGCAACCAGCATACATTCCAGTTTCTATGCTCAGGACCATGGCAACCATCACACATTAACATTGCTACAGTTGGTTACCGTGGCAAACATCATACATTCCTGTCACTACGGTCAGTGACCATGGCAACCATCAGACATTCCCATTGCTACGATGAACTACCATGGCAACCATCATATAGTCGCGTTGATACGGTCAGTTAGCATGGCAACCATCATACATTCCCACTGCTATGGTCAGTTAGCATGGCAAACAGCATATATTCTCATTGCCACGGTCAGTTACCACAGCAACTACCATACATTCCCATTGCTACAGTCAGTTACCGTGGCAACCATCATACATTCCCACTGGTATGCTTGGTTACCATGGCAACCAGCATACATTCTCATTGCCATGGTCAGTTACCAAGACAACCATCATATATTGCCATTGGTATAGTCAGTTACCTTGGCAACCATCATACATTCCCATTTCTACGGTCAGGTACTACAGCAACCATCATACTTCACACTGGTACAATCGGTTACCATGGTAACTGTCACACATTCCCGTTCCTACAGTCAATTACCATGGCAACCATCATACATTCCTGTTTCTACGGTCAGTTACCATGACAAACATCCTACATTCCCATTGCTACACACAGGTACCATGGCAACCATCACACATTGCCATTGCTATGGTCAGTTACCATGGCAACCAGCATACATTTCCATTGTATGGGCGGTTACCATGGCAACCAGCATACATTCCCATTGCTACAGTCAGTTACCATGGTAACCATCATACTTCCCACTGGTACAGTCCATTACCGATGACAAACCACCAGACATTCCCATTTCTACGGTCACTTACCATGGCAAACATCATACTTCCCATAAGCACACTCAGTTACCAATGGCAACCAGCATATATTCCCGTTGCTACAGTTAGTTACCATGGCAATCATCATACATTCCCATTCCCACTGTCAGTTACACTAATAAACATCATACATTGCCATTTCTATGGTCAGTTACCCTGACAACCATCATACAGTCCCATTGCTACTATCAGTTACCATGGTAACCATCATACAGTCGCGTTGCTATGGTTGGTCACTATGGCAACCAGCATACAATCCAATTCCTACGGTCGGTTACCATGGAAACCATCATACATTTCAATTCCTACAGTCGGTTACCAAGGCAACTACCATACATTCCCATTGCTACAGTCAGTTACCATGGCAATCATCATAAAGTCCCATTGCTATGGTCAGTTACCAAGGCAATCATCATACATTCCTGTTGCTACTGTCAGTTACCATGGTAACCACCATATATATTTCCACTGTTACGGTCGGTTACCATGGCAACCATCATTCATTCCACTTGCTAGGGTCACTTAGCATGGCAACCATCATACATTCTTTATGCCATGGTTTGTTACCATGGCAACTATCACACATTTCCCATTGTTTTAGTCAGTTACCATGGCACCCTCACACATTCCCCTTGCTACAGTCGGTTACCATGGCAACCATCATAACTCCAGTAGCTACAGTCAGTTACCATGGCAACCATCACACATTCCAGTCGCTCTGCTCAGTTACCACGGCAACCATCATACATTCTTATTGCTATGGTTCGTTACCATGGCAACCAGCATACATTTCCATTGCTACGGTCAGTTACCACAGGAACCATAATACTTCCCACTGGTACAGTCGGTTACCATAGGAACCATCATACATTCTCATTACTGCACTCAGTTAACCATGGCAATCGTCTTACAGTCCCATTGCTATGGTCAGTTACCATGGCAACGAGCATACCTTTTTCTTTCTACAGTCAGTTACCATGGCAACCATCACACATTTCAGTTGCTGGGGTCAGATACCATGGAAACCATCATACATTCTTACTGCTATGGTCGTTTGCCATGGCAACCAGCAAAAATTCCCATTGCTAGAGTTGGTTACCATGGCAACTAGCATACAATCCTGTTTCACAGTCAGTTACCATGGTAACCATCATACTACTCACTGCTACGGTCATTTGCCATTGTAACCAGCATACATTCCCACTTCGATGGTCAGTTACTATGACAACCATCATACATTCAAATTGCTACAGTCAGTTACCATGGCAACCATCATATAATCCTTTGCTACAGTCGGTTACCATGGCAACCATCATACATTCCCACTGCTATGGTCAGTTACTACGGCAAGCATCAATCATTCCCATTGCTACAGTCACCATGGCAACCATCACACATTTCCATTGTTACGGTTTGTTACCATGGCAATCATCATAAAGTCACATTCCTATGGTCAGTTACCATGGCGACCAGCATACATTCCCGTTGCTACACGCAGTTACCGTGGAAAACAGGATACATTCCCGTTGCTAAGGTCAGTTACCACAGGAAACATCATACTTCCCACTGGCACAGTCGGTTACCATGGCAACCATCATACATTCTCATTACTACTATCAGTTACCATGGGAACCATCATACCTCTCACTGGTACAGTCAAATACCATGGCAACCATCATACATTGCTGGTCCCATGGTCAGTTACCATGGCAACCATCATACATTCCCATTGCTATGGTCGGTTACCATGGCAACCAGCAAACATTTCCGTTGTTACAGTCAGTCACCATGGCAACCATTAGACATTTCCATTGCTATGGGCAGTTATAATGGCAACCAGCATACATTCCTGTTGCTACGGTCGGTTACCATGACAACCATCATACATTCCTATTCCTATAGTTAGTTACCATGGCAACCAGCAGACATTCCTATTGCTATGGTCAGTTTCTGTGGTAACCTCTTGGTTCCTCTTGGACAGAAGCAGATGCAGATGAGCCTCCCTGTTGTCCACCAACCGGGCAACTATGCTCTAAAGGTCTCTGTCCCAAGGGATGTTTTGACCAAGACCCTGCACAAACCTCTGGGACTTTTTGCATCCTGTCGTGGTGCCTTTCCAGTGAATTCCAGGGTTATCAAAGCCAATTTGAATGCGCTCTTTGTCTCACTCCACAATGTCACCCAAACCAGTCTCTCCTCTGACCCCTACCCACTAAAGTTCACCCAATTTGTTCATACCCTAGAGCAGCTCCACAGGTCCAAGAAGCTCCTTCCTGCTGAGGACACCTCTCTCCTGCTCTTTCTCTCCTGTGTCTCCTTGGCCTTCCCTCCCAACCCATCACAGCCCTGCAACCTGGGAACTGTCTCAGCAGGCCTGGGCTGTTATTGCCTGCAAGTGGAATGAAGAGAGACTTGGGGCTGCAGCTCCTCCTGCCTGTGCCCCACATGCAAGGCATTGGGGTCTGTCTGGCTGCAGCCCCTCAGTGGTACCCTGGGAGTAAGAACAGACTTGCAGTGGGGAAAGCTGCTCTGAAAGCCCCGAGAGCTGGGGTGTGCAGAGGCTTTGCTGACAATGGCCTTGGGGGTGGACGTGCTGGCACTCAGGCCCAGGGGGAAAATCACAGGCCTGATCCCAGAGGAGATCAACACATGCTGCTGAAATGCTGGGGGAGACAAGAGCCAGCAGAGGGAGGAAACAAGTGTGGACAACCTGGGCTGATGTGCTTTGGACTCGTACCTGGCCCGGCCTTGGCTGGGCAGAGAAGGGACAGCCTTTGTGTCCCTGCAGGGCTGGGATTCACTCACTGCCCCAAAGGCACCCAATGTGTCTGAGAAGCCCTGGGTGGTGCCTGTCCCACAACTGCTGGGAATGGGGACAGGCTTCCTGTCCAGGCCCTGTGCTGTCCATGGCAGCTGCTGCACTTGTGCTGCAGAGCCCTGGCACCTCCCCTGGCACTACAACCCCCTCTTTGGCTGTTCAATCCAGGCTCAACTGCCCTGAATTAGGTTCAGCAGTGAAGGGATGTCCAGGAGACAACTGCCATTGTACTCTGAGGACATGTAGAAAATACCCTGATAAAGAACAGGAGAGAGACCTCTCTCCCTGTGCCACCTGACTCCATTTGGTCACCTGAGCACCTCTATGGGCTACCCTGGACAGAAGGAAGAGTGACAGGTTCCCCTGTCTTACATGTGGGCCCCTTCTGCCACTGAAGTTGGCCAAAGCAAAGTCCCAGCAACCTCCAAGAAGATCCCACAGCTGCTGCCCTGTCCCTAGGAAATGCTCCATTGGAGCCTGCATGGCCCAGCAGGAATCTCGGTCACCTCTGGCCCCTCGGAAGGAACCAGGGCTTTGTATCCCAGCAGGTCACTCCTGGCTTTGGTCTTCCTTCATTCCCATGGCAGCTGGGACAAGGAGTCACCTGCATGGGCCTGTTTTGTGCCCACTGAAGTGGGGCAGTAGGAATCCCAGCCCATGGGCGTTGTGGAGGGAGCTGAGTGTCCTTGTGGCCCCAGGTCTGCAAAGCCACAAGGAGACACCTCTGTTGACTCAGCTGAGTCCTTTCCCTCAGGGGAGGTGAAGGAGATCCCTCCTGGGCACTGTCTGGGTTTCCTGTCTAATGATGAGACATGAAAAGGGGCCTCTTGGACTTAACTCTGTGTCTGTTTGGAGAAATGACAGTGCTGAAAGAAGTGTCTGTACCCAGTGGAGAGAAGGAACATCACGATTTCCTTCAACTGTGTGCCAGCAGGTTCCCCTGGAGCACCAGGGACAACTGGAGGGAGCCCAGAGGGGCAGAGCAAGGGCTGCCTGGGGCTGTTGCTGTGCTGCTGAGCTGGGCCGGGCTCCTGGCACACAGGGAGCTCCTGGCAAGCAAGAAGAGCTTCAAAGAGACAGCTCTGCTGGTGAGCAGCTTCTCTGCACAGTCCAGCAGGGCTGAGGGCACTGCCAGGACAGCTCAGGGACACCAGCAGGGCACAGACAGCTTCAAGGGGCTCAGCACTGGCAGGATGGCTGAGAGCTCCCTGCAGGAGGAATCTTGGCAGGGCTGCACACAGTGAGTCTGTGGCTGCAGGGCAGTGCAGGGGCAGCTCCTGGAGGCATCTCCTAAAGTTGGCCCAGCCCCAGCTGATGGGATGGGGGAGCAGGGGGCTGTTTTCGGGCCGTTTGGAAGAGCTGTGAAGCCGGGGGTGCAGGCAGGGGTGCCCAGGGCTGTGGGGCAGAGCAGGGTCCTGCAGCCCAGGGCGCTGTGCTGGGCAGGGACTCTGCTGCCTGCCAGGGGCAGCTCTCAGCCGGCCCGGGGAGCTGCTCCCAGGGCTGGGCCAGAAGGGCTGTGGGCAAGGAGCAAACCTGGCAGCTGAGGGAGGATCTTTTCCATGTCTCCCTGTTGCAGGGTCAGACCTGCTCACAGCTCCACACCACTACACCAAACTGAATAGAGATTTTTTTGCAAAACTCAGAAAAGACAGGGGCTAGAGGAAAGGAATTAGTCCTGATGGGTGTCTCCACCTTAGGCATTGTAGCAGAGACATTGTTCTCTCAGTTCAGAAGGCTGCACTGAAATTCAAATGCTTTTCCTCTCAGAGATGAATATTTCAGGCAGTCTCAGAAATGAGCACAGGATTCTGAGCAGTGCTGAGCCTTCCCTTGGGGGTGGGCACTCTCCTGTGCCAGCCCTTGGCTTCTCTGTGGGAGGGCTACTGTCCTGCTCTGTCCAGCACAGCTGCACCTCTGGGCTGGCACAGGGGACACTTCCCAGTGCTGCCCTTTCAAGCAGCGCTGCCCTGCTCTCAGCACAGATCTTGATTGGCTTTTTAAAGATGAATCTGTGTGTGAAGTCATCTTCAAGGCAGCCCAAGGGAAAGTGCAGGGCAGATGGGAAACAGACTGAGAGGCACTGCAGCTCTCCTGGCTCTGCAATAAGCAGCGGAGACCTCAGCCCTTCTGCCTGTCCTGTCTTAACACTCTTCAGATTTGTCATCAGAAAAATTTGTCTCTAAAAAAACAATCCCCAGGTGTTATGACTGTAACCAAAACAACCAGTCAAAATTATTTGAAGGATACACTGTGCCTTTCTCCTGCAGCCCAAATTGCTCTGAGACAACAGTACAGGAATTCAGATTTTCCATCAAAGCTGGGTTCCATGTGACATCCCCTGTGATCATGAGAGCTGTCCCAAACCAGCTCCATGTCTGCACTGCAGCAGAGCAAAGCTGAGTCCTTGGCAGCACATGGGCAGAGCTCCTGCTCCTCACAGCACCCTGAGAGAGCACAAACCAGAGAAAAGAAATGCTTTGACTTGGAGGGGATTTCCCTGAAAACTGCACTGCCTTTGCTGAGAGGGGACTGTCTTAATTGTTCCCTGGGCTTTCCCTTTCTGAACAGACCCTGTGCTAAGGAACAGTAAATGTCCAACAGCAGCTTCCTCACCCAGTTCCTCCTCCTGGCATTCGCAGACAGGTGGGAGCTGCAGCTCCTGCACTTCTGGCTCTTCCTGGGCATCTCTCTGGTTGCCCTCCTGGCCAACGGCCTCATCCTCAATGCCGTAACCTGCAACCACCACCTGCACACCCCCATGGGCTCCTTCCTGCTCACCCTCTCCCTCACAGACCTGGGCTGCATCTGCACCACTGTCCCCAAAGCCATGCACAGTTCCCTCTGGAATACTAGGACCATCTCCTATGCGGGATGTGCTGCACAGCTCTTTTTCTTTTATTTCTTCATCACAGCAGAGTTTTCCCTCCTCACCATCATGTACTACGACCGCTACGTTGCCATCTGCAAACCCCTGCACTACGGGACCCTCCTGGGCAGCAGAGCTTGTGCCCACATGGCAGCAGCTGCCTGGGCCACTGGCTTTCTCTATTCTTTGCTGCACACAGTCAATACATTTTCCCTGCCCCGTGCCAGGGCAATGCCCTGGGCCAGTTCTTCTGTGAATACCACACACCCTCAAGCTCTCCTGCTCACACTCAGGCTACCTCAGAGAACTTGGGCTTATTGTGGTTACTGCCTGTTTAATATTTGGTTGTTTCATTTTCATTGTTTTCTCCTATGTGCAGATCTTCAGGGCTGTGCTGAGGATCCCCTATCAGCAGGGACGGCACAAAGCCTTTTCCACGTACCTCCCTCACCTGGCTGTGGTCTCTCTGTTCCTCAGCACTATCACGTTTGCCCACCTGAAGCCCCCCTCCATCTCCTCCCCATCCCTGGATCTGGCTCTGTCAGTTCTGTACTCAGTGGTGTCTCCATCACTGAACCGCCTCATCTACAGCCTCAGGAACCAGGAGATCAAGGATGCCCTGAGGAAACTGATAACTGGGTGTTTTTCAGAAACAATAAACTCTCCTTCTTCTGCATGGTATGTACCTCATTAAAGGCCAATCCTGTTATGTGCTTCCATAAAGGCCCACCATATCTTCTCTATTTTTTGCTCCTAGTAGGGGTGGTTTTTTTGTGAGAATTTGTTCACACCAAAAAATCTTTATATCTATAAATACATATATATAAAGGTACATATATATATTTATATATATATAAACACCATTTTCAATTCAATGTTTGCCTTTCTAGCCTGGCCCAGAGGCTGTACAAATTGGGAATTTTACTCAGTGTGTGCTTAAACCAAATAAAGAACTCTACATTGACTTCTTGCCGGACATCTTTCCTCTCTGACTTCTCTGCAGCTGCAGGGTCGGGGCCTCTGTGCAGAGCTGGGCCAAAAAAGAGTCCCAGCAGAGCAGCACTGCCAGGGAGCAGCAGCCCTTCTCCTACGTGGCCTCTTCTTCTTTCCCTTCCACACTGTCCTGCAGAGCCCTGTGTTGTTGGAGGCCTCAGTGCTCTGGCAGTCGGTCCCAGTCCTGCTGCAGGACTGTCCAGGGACTGCAGGCAGGGACAGCCACAGCACTGCTGGCACAGAGCTGACCTCTGCAGCAGCACTGCCATCCTGCAGGGCCATCTCCTCAGGCCAGGGCCTGAAAGCTTCAATCTGCTTTCCAGTTTGCTCTCCAGGATGTGCCCAACACAACACCCTGCAGAGGAAAACAGCAGTGACCAGCACAAGGGTGGGAGTGCTCAGGGTGGGGGCACCCAGCAGTGCCCTGGCACAGCCAGTGCCGCTCCCAGCACTGGCCTCTCACCCCAGGCCATTGGGCTTCTTCTTCCCTCCAAGAAGGGACATCAAATGACCAGCTCAGGAGTCCAAGTTTGCACTGCATGGACAAGACATGCCCATGTGTCACGGCTTGAGGCTGGGGGGGTGGAAGGCTTAGACAAAGTTGCCACATGGAAGTGGGACGGGGCTTTTATAGTTACCAAGGGTTTGACTGCCAGACCTATTTGCAGGCCAGGGAGCAGCTTCTCTGTCCAATCCAAAAGTAGGATGTGTGTTTGAAGTTCCATGAACCATTTTGGGTTTAGCATAATTCAACATTAAAAACAGCACGTTGGCACCAGCAGGAACTCACCACAGAGAGCTTGCATTGTTTGCATTCTCTGACCATTTCTTATATATATTCAGAGCAGAGCATCCTGCCAGAAATGGCCCCTTGATTCCATGAGGTTCCAAAAACTCTCAGGGTTCCTTTGGTTCCATGAGGCCTCTCAGTGTCACAATGGCTCCTTGATTCCATAATGTTCCAACATATCCCAGTTTCCCTTGGCTCCAAGAGGCTCCCCAGTGTCCCACCAGCCCCTGGATTCCAGGAGGCCCTGCAGTGTCCCAATGGCCACTTGGTTCCATGAGGTCCCGTTGTGGTTTAGCTCAATTTCCCCATCCCATCCTGTGCTCAGATGCCGGGAGAACTCGAGAGAACCAAGCTGAGAACAGGCTGGGCCCTGGTCCTCTTTGGTGCCCGGGGCTGCCCCGAGAGGGAGTCCCCGGCCGCTGCCCCCGGAGCCGCCGCGCCGTCCCCTGAGCGCCGCTGAGGCGGCAGCGCTGGAGCGGGGCCGTGTCTGCCCGGAGCCGCCGCTGCCACGAGGCTGCCGCCGCTGCCGCTTTTGGCCTGCGCTGCCCCGCAGCCGCCCGGCACCGCCTTCCCAACACTGCCGGCACCTGGAAGCGGAGCCAGCGCTCCTGCAGCGCCTCGGAGTCGCTGCTCTGCCGCCACAGCGGCTGCCGCCGGCGTCTGTGCCTGGAGCCGCCGCTGCCACGGGGCTGCCGCACTCACCGCCGGGGTTGCCGCTCGCGCAGCCGCCGCTCTGCCCCGGCTGCACCGGGACTCGGCACCGCCTCGGGCCAGCGCTGCCGCCTCAGCGGCCACAGGGGACAGAGGGATGGGGGGACCTTTGCTCTGAAGCTGCTGGGGCCTTGCTTTCTTCTGCTTGGTTCTTTGCTTTAGGAAAATTGCTGTTCATTTTCATCCAGCTCCCCAGCACCTCCCCCTCAGTGGGACACCTCTGGCAGCCTCTCGCAGCTCGGGAACCCTCCAGTTTGCAGCACTCCAAAGAACCTCACTGATGCCCAGGACAATTCTGATGTCCCTCAGCAAACACTCCTCCAGCTGTGACCCTTGTCTGTTGGGAAACACAAAGGGATTTGGGGCAGTGTTTCCCTGACAACAAGGAGAATTTGGGAGAGGGACCTTTCCACACCCAGCTATTGATGTGTCCACACATCTCTGCCTGGGTGTGGGTGTGAATTGACTGAGGTGGGAATGTTGTTCTTGTGAATCTACAATTCAGTCACTGTTAAAATTGTAGCACATGCTATTGAACCACTTGATAACTGTTCAACTGGTCAATGATAAAGCACTACTAATTACTTTTGCCCCCTTGTCTTTGGATCCAAATCCTTTGTGCCCTGACCCTCTTGAATCCCAAGGTTCTTTGTAAATCATTCTCTTTCATCAAAAAATATATATTTTTCGTGATGTCCACTTTAAAATCTCCCTCCTTAGCTAAACTACAAAACAACTCCAATTAGCTGTTCAAGTCTTGAAGACTTAAAGACAATTAAAGGAAGGGAAATAATTTGTTTTTCAGTGTTTTAATGAGTCCCACAGTGTGTTTGGAGCTGCATCAGCTGTCAGTCCAAGATGGACCATGTCAGAATTGGTGAGGCTGGGGGGTGAGGAGCGAGGTTGATCATACAGGGTCAGTCTGGATCTCCTGAGGAGACACTCAGCATCAAGATCACTGGGACAACACCTCTGTCACCTCTTCTCTGAACTAAAAAATATCCATCCTTGAATTAAAACAAAAAAAGTACAAAATTTGAAGACTTGTTTTGAAATTGCCTTGAAGACAATTAAAGGAAGACAAAGAGATCCTGAGGGATTTCTGCATTTTAATGAGCCCCACGGTGTGTTTGCAGCCCAGCCCATGATGCTGAGGTACTGAGAGAAGATTGAAGCAGTTGCTCAAGAAGTCAGAAGCCAAACTCCAAGTCCCTTGAAGCATTGCTGGGCCTCACTGAGGGCAGGCAGTGACAAAGCCTCCCCAGGGACTCCTTGGAGCAGATCCTTGGAGGCCAGGAGTGCAGGCAGACAAAGGCTCTGGGCAGGCCCCTGCAATGCTGAGCAAAGCCTGCCTTGGTTTTGTGGAGCACAGAGGCCAAGACCTGAGCCCCAGGCCCTGGTCCAGAAGATCCTGTCCCTCCCGGCTGGCTCAGGGCTGTTTGGGGGGCAGTGGGATGGGAGGGGGAGGAACAACAAAGGCCCAAAACTGGGCAACCCCTGCCAGGCTCCTGAGGGAGGGGCGAGGCAGAAACCAAGTGCAGAACCTGCAAGGCAAGTTGCTTGTGGTGGCCTGAGTGGCAGAGGCAGCTGGCAGAGGCAAGGGGACAAAGGCCTGGGTGCCTTTGGGCCTTGCAGCCCTGCCAGAGCCCTTGGCCATCTCTCCTGCAGGCTGTCCTGCCCTGGCCCTGCTGCTGCTCTGGCCTTGCAGGCTGCACACACCCCTCCTGCTTTCCCACCCCCCTCCCAGCAGCATTTCTAGACCCTCCCTGATGTCTCTGCACCAGCTCTGGCTGTTCCCTGGAACACAAAACCAGGCCATCACCCTCTTAGTGACCTCTGGCACCATAAGGTTCCACTTTGAGTAACATTCCTTTTTCCCCACCTTCAGTCTGAACCTTCCAAGCTGCACTTTGCGAGTTTCTTTTTCTTTCCAGCATCAAGAAAAGCTCCATTCTGTCAGATCTCCTCTAGACTCTCTCCAGTTCTTCCTCATTTCTCCGGAATGGGGAACCTCACAGACAGACAGACCAGTCCAGATGTGGTGACCCCAGGGCTGAGTCCAGGGGGGTGACAACTCCCTTGTCTGGATGCCCACACTCCCCCCAAGGCAGCCCCATGTGCAGTTGGCCTTAAATCAAGGGGCCTTTCTGATTCTTGGTAATGTCACGGAATCAAGTGGCACCATGACACTGCAGGGCCTCATGGAACCAAAGGAATGCAGGGACACTGTGGAATCCCAGCAAACCAAGGGACCATTGTGCCATGAGGGGTGTCTTTGGAACAAAAGGAACCCTGAGCCACATCAGAGTCTCATGGAACCAAGGGGCCACTGTGCCTCCCCAGAACTCCATGGAATCAAGTAGAGCCGCTGCCTCCCCCCCACTGCCACATGGACCGGAGTCGCCGGCTCTGCCCCACTTGGACACCTCTGGAGTCAGCGTGTTCTTGGGCAGCACAACTGATCTCAGACCAGAGAGTTTCCCAGATTTTGCTTTGGCCCCTCTTTCCCCTGGTTTTGTTTTTTGTTCTTTGTTCATTCAGGGGGAAAAGGGGGAAGGGAGGCACGTGTTGATCCCTGTTTTTATCTGTTTACAAAAGGGAGTTGGGGCGGGGGGGAGAGAGGAGGCAATTTCTCTCTCTGATGTTGCTTTGAACTGTTCTGTTGATATTTTTATTGCTACTATATTTCTCATTAGTAAACTGTTATTTTTTTCACTTATACCTCCTTGTATTTTGTCTCCCTGTAGTGGTGGAGAATAAAAGGGGAGTGAGTTCATTTTATTTGAGTTTCCGCCCCAATATGTGTCTTTAAACCAGGACAGGTTGCTCAAGGGCTCCCTGAAATTTGGAATCATCCACAAAGGACTTAAAAATCCATTTTGTCACATTTTACAGAGAGTTAATAAAGATGTTCTATAGTGGTGTTCAAGGGCTGGTCACTGAGGGATTTCATCAGGAAGTTGCTGCCAAGAGGACTTTGTACCATGGATTTTATTTGACACTACATTCAGCCAACTTCCCATCCACCACATCTTCCACTTCTTCAGCCCAGATCTCACCAGTCTGGCCACAAGGAGATCACATGAGACCATGTCAAGGGCCTTGATAAAGCCTGGGTACACAGGATCCTCTTCTATTTTCTCCCACAGGGGTTCTGCAATCCCTGCCTTGTCCTTCCCATGCCTGGGAATGGCTGGAGGAGGACTTCCCATATCCCCTTCCCAGCCTGAGCTGGAACTCTGCCAACCCTCCTTGCTGCCCTCTTTGCAGACTGCTTCCATGTCTGCCTTTGCCAAGGCCCCAGGAAGCTCTGGGATGGCTCTGGCCTTTCCCAGTGTTTGGGAGAGGTCTCCCAGTGACACTGCCCAGCATTCTCAATATCCCTGACACCAAAACCTTTTCCATAGCCCACACTTGCAGAGGAGTGCCCAGGACACAACACAGGTTGTCCTGGTGGTTCTGGAGAATGAGAAGGGATTTCTTCCTCGAGGCCAACCCCTCCAATTGGATTTGAGTGCAGCTGAAAGGTTTCCTCAGCATTTTCCCTGGTGCCTCCCTGCCCTGAAAGTTTGTGGCCATCAGGCTGGAGCTGAGGGGGTTGGGCAGGTGCCTGAGGAGGGTGTAGAACAAGGGCTGTGTCCAACTCTGCCAGGGGGGTTTTGCTGGGCAAGGATGAGGAGGCTGCAGAAAACAGTGGCCCTGGGGAGGTGAGAGGAGCAGCTGGAGAGACCTTGTGCCTGCCCACGCTGGGCAGGAGCTGCCCCAGGATGGCAGCTCTGAAGCACTCACAGGATGTCCCTGTGAACAGGAGGGGAAGACTGGATCTAAAAGTGAAACCTGGAAAGCAGAGAGCAGGAGTGTCATGGTGACACTGCAGGAGAGTTCCAGCCCTGGAGCAAGGTCACAGAAGGAGTGACCCAGTACATGCAGTGGCCTCAGAAGATCCCACAGCATCCTGGACATGCTGGAAGGGAGTCCAGCTCTGCTTCCCAAGTTCCCAGGGCCTGTCCCTGCCTGTGCTCCAAGGGCTTCCAGCCCACAGGACTGTGCTCAGAGAGCACTCAGGCCTTACAGCAAGAAAGGGGCTCAGCAGGACAGTGTGGAAGTGGCAAGAGAGCAGCTCTGCAAAGACCAAGCACTGCTGCTCCCTGGCAGTGCTGCTGGGCTGGGATTATTGTCCCCTCCCCGTTTGCAAATACACCTTGTCCTGCAGTGTGCTGTCCTTTAGGAACATCTAAGTAAAAGGGTCTTGGACAAAGGAGGCACTGCAGAGTCCTTTATTTTGTTTAAATACTGAGAGAGCACAATTCATCATTTTTACATCTCTGGGTCAAATTCAGTGGGTAGACACGAAATTAGAAGGCAGGTGCATAATAATAAATAAACGCAGAGAAAATGATTGCAAGAAGAACCCGACGACCTCCATGAAAAACCTGAGCGGGAAGGCTGGGCCATTAGTGAGTTCCATTCTGAATGCTACACACCAGACACCTGGCATTTTATTGCTCCCGAAAAGCATCCAGTCATCATTTTTCTCAGGGCATTCTTGAGCTCCTGGTTCCTGAGGCTGTAGATGAGGGGGTTCAGTGATGGAGGCACCACTGAGTACAGAACGGACACCAACAGGTCCAAGGATGGGGAGGAGATGGAGGGGGGCTTCAGGTAGGCAAACATGACAGTGTTGACAAACAGGGAGACCACAGCCAGGTGAGGAAGGCACATGGATAAGGCTTTGTGCCGTCCCTGCTGAGAGGGGATCCTCAGCACAGCCCTGAAGATCTGCACATAGGAGAAAACTATGAAAACAAAACAATCAAATGCTAAACAGACACTAACCCCAATGAGCCCAATTTCCCTGAGGTAGCCTGAGTGTGAGCAGGAGAGCTTGAGGATGTGTGGGATTTCACAGAAGAACTGGCCCAGGGCATTGCCCTGGCACAGGGGCAGGGAAAATATATTGGCTGTGTGCAGCAGAGCATTGAGAAACCCAGCGGCCCAGGCAGCTGCTGCCATGTGGGCACAAGCTCTGCTGCCCAGGAGGGTCTCGTAGTGCAGGGGTTTGCAGATGGCAACGTAGCGGTCGTAGCACATGATGGTGAGGAGATAATACTCTGCTGAGATGAAGAACAGAAAGAAAAAGGCCTGTGCAGCACATCCTGTGTAGGAGATGGTTGTGGTGTTATGGAGGGAATTGTGCATGGCTTTGGGGACAGTGGTGCAGATGGAGCCCAGGTCTGTGAGGGAGAGGTTGAGCAGGAAGAAGCCCATGGGGGTGTGCAGGTGGTGGTCGCAGGTTACGGCACTGAGGATGAGGCCGTTGGCCAGGAGGGCAGCCAGGGAGATGCCCAGGAAGAGTCAGAAGTGCAGGAGCTGCAGCTCCCACCTGTCTGTGAATGCCAGGAGGAGGAACTGGGCCATGGAGCTGCTGCTGTTGGACACTGGCTGCCTCTGGACATGGGGACCTGTTCAAGGAGGAAAGGACAGTGACTTTGCAGGGCAGACTTCTCTGGGAAAAGGCAAAGCCCTTTCTCAGAGGCCCAGCCCTGCTCCTCAACACCTCCCCCTTGACCATGTCCAGGTGACCTTCCTTCACCCTGGTTGCTGGAGCCCTGATTGCTGCTGGCCAAGTGCTCTGTGAGGAGCAGGACCTCGGCCTGCAGGACACTGGGCAGTCAGCCCTGCTCCCCCCAGTCAGTGCACGGGAACAGTGAGGGCAGGGCCGGTCCTGGGGGGTGAACTTTGACAAAGAATCTGCTCCTAAGGCAGAGCAGCTTGTCAGCAACAGCACTGCCAGGGTGCAGGCAGGGGGATGGCAGAAGGCAGAGGGAGAGATTCTGCTGCACTCAGGGAGAACAGAGTGGCCTGTGAGGCAGGAGGATTGTCTGAGGCCTCGTGCAGAGTGAGGGGAGCTGCTCTGTCCCTCTGTCCTGTGCCAGCTGCCCTGCACTGGCACCTTTCTGAGACACAGCTCAAAGTTACGCTCCTGTGTTCCCCTGGAGAGCAGAGGGACCCATGGCAGAGAAATTGGCTCCCCCCTTTCCCAAAGTCAGGGACAGTTGGCTCATTCCCAGGCTCCCAGAGCCCAGAGCCCCACAGGACACAGAGAACTGGGAAACCTCCTTGCTGTGCTCAGCCCTGCACAGGAGGAGCCCCAGGGCCTGGGCCTGACTCTGCAGCTCAACCTGCCATTCCCAGAGAGCCTGTCAGCAATAGCAGGAGCACCTGAGCAAGGCAAGGAGAGAGACAGCCGGGCCCTGAGGAAAGGCTTTCCCTTCCCAGCCCTGCACAGCCCCTCCCACACAGCCCCAGGGCAGGACAGTCCCCTCAGGCCCTGCTCAGCAGCAAATGGGCCCAGGGCAGCAGAGATGCTCCTGCTCTAACCTGCACAGCTGAGTTTCCATTCCCACCAAGCTGAGCCAGGCAAATGTGCAAGCACAGATTCAGGAAAGCAGAGACTCAAGCACAAAAGCCCTGCCCCTAATGTGCTCAGGAAAAGTCCCCTCTGGAATGACCTGGGCATAGACTGGAGCTGTGAGGAGCCCTGGTGCATCATGTAAAATACTCTCCAAAGCAGCAGGACCCTGCTCCACCACAGCTTCCCCCTTTCACCCACAGCTTCTCCCCACAGCACCATCCGTAGCTCCCTGGGCAGGCTGAGGGTTGATCCTGCAGGCAAAGAGTTCCTTCCCTGCCACACAGAGCCCTGGGCTGCAGGACCCTGCTCTGCAGGACAGCCCTGGGCACCCCTGGCTGCAGCCCCCCTTCACACCCTGCAGCTGTCCCTGGAAGGATCCGTCCTGCCCTGTCCCTCTGATGGTGCCACAGGGAAGCCCTGCCCTGGAGCTCCTCCTGCTCCTCTGCAACAGAGAAACTGTGGGAGTCCTCCTAAAAGATCCTCCAGGCTGTGGGATGTGCCAGCTTCAGGAGAATCCTCCAGGCACACAAGCAACATTGTCCTGCATGCACGGACATACCATGGAGAGGCTGTGAAAATCTCTCCCCCACTCAAGTTTCAGCTCAATGTCTTTCCAATCTTGATTCCCTTTAACCTTTTCCTGCCTCACTCCCCTCCCCTGGGTGGCTGCAGGCAGTGCCCTCAGCCCTGCTGGGCTGTGCAGAGAAACTGCTCACCAGCAGAGCTGTCTCTTTGAAGCTCTGTGTGCCAGGAGCCCGGCCCAGCTCAGCAGCACAGCAACAGCCCCAGGCATTTCATGACCCTCGGGGGGTTTGGCATTGTTTACATGAGACTCAGTCCCTGAGAGGAAGTTCAAACAACTTTTCAACAAGTCAAAGTGAGATTGAAACACTAAAGTTTCTCGTAGTACTAATGAGTCTCACTGAGGGACACAACTGAGAACGTGTCCTCAGGTTCCGGTTAGAGCAGAAAACTGCAGACAGTGATGACAAGGATGGACAAGGAAGGGAAAGGGGGCTCTGATGCTGAAGAAACCATGACTTGTTTCCTTAATCCAAAGGGCCAAGCCCTGACCCCCAGCCCCTGGGAAGGCACATCCTGTCCCTGCCTCATTCCTTAGGGCTCTTCCTGGGGCACTGGGATGTGGGATGTGCAATGCCAAGGGCAGGACCATGGGGTGGCACCTGCCAGGCTGCTGAGCAGGGACAAGGAGGCCATGAGGCCCCAGGGCTGCAAGGGCCACTTGTCTCCTCCTGGCATCAGGGGCACAGACAGCAGCCATGGCCAAAGGTCTGCAGAAGGTGGCTCTGTCAGGGCCTTTCAGCTTCTCCCCATCCCTCTCTCCTCTCCAGCCCAGGCTGTCCTACGGTGTCCATGTCCTGCCCCTTTCCCTGCAGGCTGTCGTCATCCCCCCGGCTGCCCCACCTGGCTGGCACCTTCCTGCACTGACATCTCTGCATCCTCCCTGGATCTTCCTGCACACACAAAGCCTTGGGCTCATCCAGACTCCTCCTGAGTGATGTGTTGCAGTACAGCATTTTCCATGGAGTGAAATTCCTTTTTTCTCATGTCCACTCTGGATCTCCTCAGCTGCACTTGGCATTAATTCTTTCTTTCTCATGCTCTTTTCTGCTATGACAAAAGGATCCACCATCATGTCTAAATCCTCCCTTCAGGACCTCTCAGGGCTATCCTGTGTTGTCCTCAGTCTCCACACCATTGAGGCCACAGCTCCTTAGCCCCTCTCTAGTGCTCATGTGTTTGAGACCTTTCAAGCCCATCTTGGGAGATCTCTGGGCACTCACTGATGTTTTTGCAAAAGAAAATGTCGCAATCATAGTCCAGGTAAATCACAGTTACCATGAATACCAGCATACGGTCCCATTACTATGGTCAGTTACCATGGCAAATAGAATACATTGTCATTGCTACGGTCGGTTACCATGGCAACCATAATACATTCCCATTGCTGCAGTCAATTACTGTGGCAAACAGCATACTTCCCACTGCTACACTTGGTGACCATGGCAACCATCATACAGTCGCGTTGCTACGGTCGGTTAACAAGGAAACCATCATACATTCCCATTGCTACAGCTGGCTACCATGGCAACCATCATACATTCCCATTGCTACGGTCGGTTACTATGGCAACCAGCATACATTCCCA
>NW_020925077.1:26529-33991 GCF_003984885.1 Neopelma chrysocephalum
TTCCCATTGCTACGGTCGGTTACTATGGCAACCAGCATACATTCCCATTGCTATGCTCAGTTACCACAGCAACCATCATACATTCGAATTGCCACGGTGAGTTACCATTTCAACCATCATAAAGTCCCGTTGCTGCAGTCAGTTACCATGGCAACCACCGTACTTTACACTGGTACACTCGTTACCATGGCAACCATCATACATTCCCATTGCTATGCTCAGTTACCATGGTAACCATCATACAGTTTTACAGCTATGCTCAGACACCATGGCAGCCATCATACATTCCCCATGCTACAGTCAGTTACCATGGCAACCATCATGCAGTCACTTTGCTATGCTCAGTTACTGTGGCAACCATCATACATTCCAATTGCCACAGTGAGTTACCATGGCAACCGTCATAGATTCCCATTGCCATGCTCAGTTACCATGGCAATTATCACACATTCCCATTTCTATGGCTGGTTACCATGGCAACCATCACACATTTCCATTGCAAAAGTCAGTTACCATGGCAGCTATCATACTTTCCGCTGCTACAGTCGGTTACCATGGCAACCATCATACAGTCCTATTGATTTGGTTGGTTACCATGGCAACACCTATACATCCCCAATGCTATAGTCAGTTACCATGGCAACCACCATACAGTCCCATGGCTACAGTCAGTTACTATGGCAACCTCTTGGTTCCTCTTGGACAGAAGCAGATGCCCATGAGCCTCCCTGTTGTCCACCAACCTGGCAGCTGTGCTCTAAAGGTCTGTGTCCCAAGGGATGTCTTGACCAAGACCCTGCACAAACCTCTGGGACTCTTTGCATCCTGTTGTGGTGCCTTTCCAGTGAATTCCAGGGTTATCAAAGCCAACTTGAATGGGTTCTTTGTCTCACACCACAATGTCACCCAAACCCCTCTCTCCTCTGGTCCTCACCCACAAAAGTTCACCCAATTTGTTCATCCGCTAGAGCAGCTCCACAGGTCCAAGAAGCTCCTTCCCACTGAGGACACCTCTCTCCTGCTCTTTCTCTCCTGTGTCTCCTTGGCCTTCTCTCCCAACCCATCACAGCACCAAAACCTGGGAACTGTCTCAGCAGGCCTGAGCTGTTATTGCCTCCCAGTGGAATGAAGAGAGACTTGAGGCTCCAGTTCCTCCCGCCTGTGCCCCACACACAGGGCATTGGGGCCTGTCTGGCTGCAGCCCCTCAGCGGGACCCTGGGAGTAAGAACAGACTTGCAGTGGGGAAAGCTACTCTGAAAGCCCCGAGAGCTGGGGTGTGCAGAGGCTTTGCTGACAATGGCCTTGGGGTGGACGTGCTGGGACTCAGGCCCAGGGGGAAAATCCCAGGCCTGATCCCTGAGGAGATCAGCACATGCTGCTGAAATGCTGGGGGAGACAAGAGCCAGCAGAGGGAGGAAACAACTGTGGACAGTCTGGGCTGATGTGCTTTGGACTCGTGCCTGGCCCGGCCTTGGCTGGGCAGAGAAGGGACAGCCTTTGTGTCCCTGCAGGGCTGGGATTCACTCCCTGCCCCAAAGGCACCCAATGTGTCTGAGGAGCCCTGGGTGGTGCCTGTCCCACAACTGCTGGGAATGGGGACGGGCTTCCTGCACAGGCCCTGTGCTGTCCATGGCAGCTGCTGCACTTGTGCTGCAGAGCCCTGGCACCTCCCCTGGCACCACAGGCCCCTCTTTGGCTATTCCATCCAGGCTCAGGTGCCCCGAATTACATTCAGCAATGAAGGGATGTCCAGGAGACAACTGCCATTGTACTCGGAGGACATGTAGAAAATACCCGGATAAAGAAGAGGAGAGAGACCTCTCTCCCTGTGCCACCTGACTCCATTTGGTCACCTGAACACCTCCATGGGCTGCCCTGGACAGAAGGAACAGTGACAGGTTCCCCTGTCCTAAATGTGGGCACCTTCTGCCACTGAAGTTGGCCAAAGCAATGTCCCAGCAGCCTCCAAGAAGATCTCACAGCTGCTGCCCTGTCCCTAGGAACTGCACCATAGAGCCTGCAGTTCCCAGCAGAAATCTCAGTCACCTCCGGCCGCTCAGAAGGAACCAGGGGTTTGTGTCCCAGCAGGTCACTCCTGGCTTTGGTCTTCCTTCATTCCCATGGGAGCTGGGACAAGGAGTCACCCGCAGGGGCCTGTTTTGGGCCCACTGAGCAGGAGGAATCCCAGCCCATGGGGGTTGTGGAGGGAGCTGAGTGTCCTTCGGGCCCCAGGTCTGCAGAGCCACAAGGAGACACCTCCGTTGACTCAGCTGAGTCCCTTCCCTCTGTGCAGGTGAAGGAGATCCCTCCTGGGCACTGTCTGGGTTTCCTGTCTAATGATGGGACACGAAAAGGGGACTCTTGGACTTTACTCTGTGTCTGTTTGGAGAAATGACACTGCTGAAAGAAGTGTTTGTGCCCAGCTGAGAGAAGGCACATCATGATTTCCTTCAACTGTGTGCCAGCAGGTTCCCCTGGAGCCCCAGGGACAGCTGGAGGGAGCCCAGAGGGGCAGAGCAAGGGCTGCCTGGGGCTGCTGCTGTGCTGCTGAGCTGGGCCGGGCTCCTGGCACACAGGGAGCTCCTGGCAAGCAAGAAGAGCTTCAAAGAGACAGCTCTGCTGGTGAGTAGCTCCTATGCACAGCCCAGCAGGGCTGAGGGCACTGCCTGCAGCACCCAGGGCACAGGAGAGAAGGCAGAGAGATGAGAGGCAGCTTGGGCTGCGAGGTGACTGAGCTCTGACTACAGGAGAAACCTTCCCAGGATTTGAAGGAAGAATTCTCTGGCTGTAGGAAAGTTCAACTTGCCTTCCTGGAGGCATCTCCTAAAGCTGGCACATCCCACAGCTTCTAGGATCTTTCAGCAGGACTCTCCCAGTTGCTGCAGTGCAGAGGAAGTGGCCATATGGCAGAGCAGGGCCGGAGCTGCAGGCAGCAAGGGCAGAGAGGAGAAGGGAGCAGGAGGTTGAAGGGATCCTGGGGTGGGAGGACAGGGCAGAGCTGCTCAGGGGAGGAACCTTACCAGCCCTT
The DNA here is from genome assembly GCF_003984885.1 of Neopelma chrysocephalum. Classification (NCBI taxonomy): domain Eukaryota; kingdom Metazoa; phylum Chordata; class Aves; order Passeriformes; family Pipridae; genus Neopelma; species Neopelma chrysocephalum. Next base: position 29,559 of record NW_020925077.1, read on the forward strand.
TGCCATGCTCAGGCTCTGGCTGCAGAGCAGTGCAGGTGAGTTCCTGCAAGTGCCTCTCCCAGATGCCAAATGCCAGCAGTGGCAGGAGCTGTCAGGATGGCTCTGCTGGATTTGCTGGGGTGAAGCAGGAGAAGCTGCTGCAGAGCAGGACTTGCTGCTGCCCCCTCAGAGGCCCAGGGCAAGAAGGTTCCCTGTGCCAGGGCTGGCTGTGGGCTGGGAAGGTGGGGGTGCAGCCAGGGGTGCCCAGGGCTGTGGTGCAGAGCAGGGTCCTGCCCCCAGGGCTCTGTGTGCTGGGGCAGGGACTCTGCTGCCTGCCAGGGTCAGCTCTCAGCCCGGCCAAGGAGCTGCCACGGGGCTGGGGGAGAAGGGCTGTGGGGAAGGAACAACTCCTGGGAGGGCAGAGCAGGGCAGAGTCCTTCTGATCTCCAAAGTGTGCTGCAGGGATGAGGGCTTGTCACAGCTCTAGATCAAAGCAGGACATTTCCCAGAATATATTTGCAAGAGGCACAGACAGACAGACTGGTTCCTTCAGTGTTATATTCTGGGTTGTCTGGGTGCTGACTGTGACAGAGAAATTAATCTCTGAGCACAGGAGGAGACACTGAATCTTGAACTCTGTTAGATTAGAGGGGATTTAACCTGAAAGTATCAGATATCCAAACACTCTTACAGGCAGCATCGGTGTCACTTTCTCAGCCCTGGGCCCAGGGAAGCAGCTGCTGGCAGGGACAGCTCCAGGCAGCAGAGCCCTGGGCAGGCAGTGGGGGGCTAGTGCCCCCAAGGCCTGGGGGAGGGGGTGTTCAGGCAGCTCTGGGGGCCCTTCTCTGCAGCTCTGCTGGGCACTGTGTGCTGGGTCATAGAAATGAGGATTCCTGCAGTGGAAAAGAACCTTCCCCAGATGTGATGGTAAAAATAGAAAACACGGGTACAATTATTCTAAGCTCAGACTAAGCTTCTACTCTGCAGCCCCAGCTCTTCTGAGTCGTGGGTGTAGAGATGGAACATTTGTACTCAAGCTCTGTTACATCTGACATTCCTTGTTGTGTGTGAGAGCTCTATCAAAAACGTTCCATGTCCCACTGCAGCAGAGCAAAACTGGTGCCTTGGCAGTGCATTTGTTGACATTTGACACATCGATTTCTTTTAGAAATGGAGTTGCTTTTTCACAGAGGTCTGTCTTAACTGTCCTTTCCTTTCCTGAACAGGCCCTATGCTAGGAAACAACAGATGCCCAACAGCAGTTCCCTCACCCAGTTCCTCCTCCTGGCATTGGCAGACAGGCGAGAGCTGCAGCTCCTGCACTTCTGGCTCTTCCTGGGCATCTCTCTGGCTGCCCTCCTGGCCAACGGCCTCATCCTCAGTGCCGTAGCCTGCGACCACCACCTGCACACCCCCATGGGCTTCTTCCTGCTCAACCTCTCCCTCACAGACCTGGGCTGCATCTGCACCACTGTCCCCAAAGCCATGCACAATTCCCTCTGTGTCACCACAACCATCTCCTACAAGGGATGCGCTGCACAGCTTTTTTTCTTTCTGTTCTTCATCTCATCAGAGTATTATCTCCTCACCGTCATGTGCTACGACCGCTACGTTGCCATCTGCAAACCCCTGCACTACGGGACCCTCCTGGGCAGCAGAGCTTGTGCCCACATGGCAGCAGCTGCCTGGGCCGCTGGGTTTCTCAATGCTCTGCTGCACACAGCCAATATATTTTCCCTGCCCCTGTGCCAGGGCAATGCCTTGGGCCAGTTCTTCTGTGAAATCTCCCACATCCTGAAGCTCTCCTGCTCACACTCAGGCTACCTCAGGGAAATTTGGCTCATTAGGGTTAGTGTCTGTTTAGTGTTTGGTTGTTTTGTTTTCATTGTGTTCTCCTATGTGCAGATCTTCAGGGCCGTGCTGAGGATCCCCTCTGAGCAGGGATGGCACAAAACCTTTTCCACCTGCCTCCCTCACTTGGCTGTGGTCTCAATCTTTGTCAGCACTTCGTTTTTTTCTCACCTGAAGCCCTCCTCCATCTCTTCCCCATCCATGGACCTTGTAGTGTCAGTTCTATACTCTGTGGTGCCTCCAGCACTGAACCCCCTCATCTACAGCCTCAGGAACCAGGAGCTCAAGGATGGCCTGAGGACAATAATGACTGGATGTTTTTCAGCAACAATAAGCTCTGTGTTTTCTTCTGTGCAACATTTAAAATGTAACTCATGACAGGCCCAGCCTGCCTTCTCAACTCTTTAGTGGTGGTCACTGGGTTCCTCTTCTCATAATTTTGTGCTCAATGAAATTTTATTATTCATCCCCTATCTCATTCAGTGCTTACCTCTTGAATTTGATCTAGAAACACTGCAAATGATGAACTGTATATTCATCTATTTTTGTGTTTTAAACAAAATAAACTACCATTCAGTGCCTTGTTTATCTAGGATCCTAACTCTGAGAACAGCATGAAGTTATAGGGGAGGAAAAAGTGCCAGGGAGGGGAAAACCCCAGTGTTGAGCTGAAGTGTGTGAGTGTGCAGGGTGGGGGCTCTGCAGTGTCCTCACAGAACCAGCCCTCCTGGGAAGGATGTGAAGGAGCAGCAAAGCAGGGTCTGGTCTGTTCCATGTGCTGGACACCCTGGGAAAGCTGCCCCAGGACAGTGGTCGCAGAGCATCCAGGAACAATCACAATTGCCTTGTCCATCCCTCAGGCCGTGGGGCATCTCAGACAGGGCAGAGCAGGTGACACTCCACAGGGCTGAGGGGCCTCCAGCCCCTGGCAGTAGGAGCCAAGGAGACGCTGCCCCTGCTGCCAGGAACTGGGGGTGTGTGCAAGGGAAGGACTCTCTGCACAGCCCTGGGGGTGTGAGCAGGGCAGGAGCCCAGCTCAGCTCTGGAGCCCTGTCAGAGCCCTGACACTTCTGGGGTGACTCCAGGAACAGCCTTCACTGTCCCAGGGACATTCATCTCCCCAGCCTCACACACATCCAGTGCAAATGGCCCTGTCTCCTCCATCACCCTCCTCTGCCTTTCTGGCCTGGCCCTTTCATTCCACACCAGCAAAGCAGCCTGGACACCATCTCACCTGTGCACTCAGAGGGGTTCTGGGACCAGGACTGGTGCTATTCTCGAGAACATTTGTCCCCTTTCCCATGACACAGGGCACAGCTCACTGGTGTGACAACACTGCCAGGGACACATACCTTGGAGAGACCTTGGACAGCAAAAATAGGGAGATGAATAACAAAAGAGGCAAAATTGGAGATATGAAAGGTGTTCAAAAAATTCAGCAGCTCCTCTGAGCAATATTTCCTCATTTGAATCATTGGTAGGAAATTTATTTTGATAAGTAGCTGTACAAGGCTATTCATACAGTGAGTGAATCAGGTCATAGAATATAGGTTTGGTTTTTCAGTGAAAAAAACCTATAAAACAATTATAAAAATGTATAAAAATAAAAAAATAACCCTTAAGATGTTGGACAGGAAGTCTTGAGCAATTACCAAGAGTTCTGTTCTGCAGAGGTTCCCACTCTCTCCCAAAAATCCACACTCCTGGCTTCAGGCCATGACTTGCCAGAGCAGTCCCAGAGTTGGTCACTGCCCAGCGATGCCCTGGGGCAGTTCAAGTGCCCAAGTGTGACAAGTGCCCCAGGGTGTGTGGGAGCCCTTTGGAGCAGGAGGTGGTGGGCAGGAAGGGCCCAGCTGGGGAGGGGCAGGGAATCCCCCCCCCCCTCCAGCCCTGCTACCCAGGCTGAGGAGGGTCCTCTCCAGCACAGCAGCACATCGTGTGCCCTCGGGGGCTGCGCTGCCAGGGCTGTTCCAGGAACTGACGGGCCAAGGAGGGCAGGCAGATGCTCAGGGGTCGGGAAGGTCATCACAAAGGTGACCCCATCCAGATGTAAGGTTTTGAGGAGGTCAGGAGAACTGGGAAAATATGGATGGGATATTTGGGTGAGGGAAAAGGTGATGGCAAACAGAGATGAAAGATTTTGATGAGGTAAAACCAGGTTCAGTAAATGCTGAGGGTGCTGAAACACTGACTGTGAAAACATTCTTGATGGACCTTTACCCTCTTTGTAACCTCAAACCCCAACGCTACCTAAAAGTGCTGCCCCTCCCATTGAAAGGAATCCACTGCTCTAATCCCAACCTCACCCTGATCTCAAAGGTAAAGCCCAAACCCAGAACTCCAGACTCTTACCAATCCAAAACCTGTATGGTTGGTATGAAAAGCCAAGCTTTAATCCTGACCCAGTCCAAAACCCTCTTCCCCTAATCATGAACCAGACACTGCCAGCAGAACAACAAACCTCCCAAAGTTCTGCCTGATCCCCACCCTGAGCTCTAAACCCCAAGCCCTGACCATTAAGCACCCCACACCCTTGGGAGCAGGGCAAGGACCTGGAGGGCCCCGAGCAGGCCCAGGGGGTTGGCAGAGGAATGGGAGGTGAC
>NW_020925077.1:38991-45397 GCF_003984885.1 Neopelma chrysocephalum
CCTGGGCTGACCCTGCACTGGCCATGCTGGTCGGGGTGGGGAGCAGACCCAGCAGGATGGGGATCACTCCTCTCCACCCTCTGCCATAGTCCTGGAAGGCGCAGTAGCCAAGAACAAGGCTGGGCAGGACCAGGGGCTATTTCCAATGGCACAAAGGGCAGGGCAGGGCTCCACTCCATCCAACCTGTGGGCTGGAGAGTTCTTCAGGACACCCTCCTGGAAAGCCCCCCCCCGGCTCTGGTACAGCCCTCCCTGAACTGGGGAGGCACAAGGGGAGTTCACTGGGGGTGAGACGAGTCACTCACCAGAGTCCTCTCTCTGTTCCTGCTGCATCCCCTGGGGTTGCAGAACTCTCCTTTACCAGTTCACAGGCAGATTTAGTACTTGATCTCTGGGTGACTCCACCCTGGGCAGGATTCTGCTCCAGGCCTCCATTCCCTGCTGACTGGATGGGATGGGCTGTCCCTGCAGATCCTCTGTGCTCTCCTGCACTTCCTGATTTCCTACAGACAAGTCCTCACCTGCCATCAGAGCCCTCCCAAACTGCAGAGCCCCAGGCAGGTGACTTGGAGACCCTTTGCCACTGGCCACCAGCACAGAACATCTGAACCAGCCCTCAGTCCCTCAGTTACTGATCTGAGTCCCTTCTCTCACTGCAGGGACTGAATGGGGAAACAAGCAAAGCAATGAGACTTTGGAGAGTCTATTCCTTGGCCTTGTTCTTTACACCAACCTTTCAAAAAAAACAAAGTCTCCCGGATCTGTCCAGAGGGGATCCCCTTTCATGATGGAAATGATGTTAAGGAGCCCAGCTCTGTCCCAGCAGTGCCCAGGGCCTGTCCCTGCCCATGGTCACAGGAGTGACACACAGCAGGGACTGAGCTGCCAGAGCACTCAGGCCTTGGGCAAGGAGCAGAAAGGAGAGGGAGGCAGTGGAAAAAGAGCATCTCTGAAAAGCCCAAGAGCTACTGCTCCCTGGCAGTGCTCCTGTACCAGGACTCTTTACCCCTTCTCCTCTGCACACAGGCACTGCCCTCCGGCTTCAGGGAAGTCCTTGGAGGGAGAATCTGGAAAAAAGAATTCAAGTCCTTTATTATACTCAGCGATTGTGATTCCTCATGTACAGAATAACAAAGGCAGGATGTTTGACAAAGAAGTTGCTGCAGGAACTTTTATTCTGTTTAAATGCACACAAAGTATGACTCCTCATTTACAAAATTCGGGGCCAAAAGAAAGAGGTATAGAGTGAATTAGGTGTGAGATGAAGAATAAATTTCTGTGTTATCAACATTAAAAGAGGGAAAAATGTAGGAACCCACCACCACCACCACCATTCTCAAAAGATTTAGGACGCAGGATGAGCCAGTAAGGGGTTACACAATGAGTGTTGTGCAGAAGAAAAGACGAAGGTTGTTGCTCCTGAAAAGCATCCAGTCATCATTTTTCTCAGGGCATTCTTGAGCTCCTGGTTCCTGAGGCTGTAGATGAGGGGGTTCAGTGATGGAGGCACCACCGAATACAGAACTGCCACCACCAGGTCCAGGGATGGGGAGGAGATGGAGGGGGGCTTCAGGTCAGAAAATACGCCAGTGCTGACAAACAGGGAGACCACAGGCAGGTGAGGGAGGCAGGTGGAAAAGGTTTTGTGCTGTCCCTGCTGAGAGGGGATCCTCAGCACAGCCCTGAAGATCTGCACATAGGAGAAAACAATGAAAACAAAACAACCAAACACTAAACAGGCACTAACCACAGTGAGCCCAATTTCCCTGAGGTAGCCTGAGTGTGAGCAGGAGAGCTTGAGGATGTGTGGGATTTCACAGAAGAACTGGTCCAGGGCATTGCCCTGGCACAGGGGCAGGGAAAATGTATTGGCTGTGTGCAGCAGAGCACTGAGAAACCCAGCGGCCCAGGCAGCTGCTGCCATGTGGGCACAAGCTCTGCTGCCCAGGAGGGTCCCGTAGTGCAGGGGTTTGCAGATGGCAACGTAGCGGTCATAGCCCGACAGTGAGGAGGAAATATTCTGCTGTGATGAAGAAATAAAAGAAAAAGACCTGTGCAGCACATCCCATGTTGGAGATGGTTTTGGTGTCCCAGAGGGAATTGTGCATGGCTTTGGGGACAGTGGTGCAGATGCAGCCCAGGTCTGTGAGGGAGAGGTGGAGCAGGAAGAAGCCCATGGGGGTGTGCAGGTGGTGGTCGCAGGCTACGGCACTGAGGATGAGGCCGTTGGCCAGGAGGGCAGCCAGAGAGATGCCCAGGAAGAGCCAGAAGTGCAGGAGCTGCAGCTCCCACCTGTCTGCAAATGCCAGGAGGAGGAACTGGGGCATGGAACTGCTGTTGGACATTTACTGTTCCTTAGGACAGGTCTGTTCATAAAAGGAAAGCACAGGGAACAGTTAAGACAGCCCCCTCTCAGCAAAGCCAGTGCACTTTTCAGGGAAATCCTCTCCAAATCAAGGCATTTCTTTTCTCTGGTTTGTGCTCTCTGAGGGTGCTGTGAGGAGCAGGAGCTCTGGCCATGTACTGCCAAGGACTCAGCTTTGCCCTGCTGCAGTGCAGACATGGACCTGGTTTGGGACAGCCCTCATGATCACAGGGGATGTCACATGGAACCCAGTTTTGATGGAAAAGTTCAATTCCTGTACTGTTGTCTTGGTACAATTTGGGCTGCAAAAGAAGAAAGGCATAGTGTATCCTTAAAAAAATTTTGACTGGGTATTTGTTTACAATCATAACACCAGGGGTGTGTTTTTTTAGGGACAAATTTTTCTGATTACAAATCTGACCAGTGTTGAGATAGGACAGACAGAAGGGCTGAGCTCTCTGTTGCTTATTGCAGAGCCAGGAGAGTTGCAGTGCCTCTCAGCCTGTTTCTCATCTGCTCTACACTTTCCCTTCGGCTGCCTTGAAGATGACTTCACACACAGATTCATCTTTAAAAACCCCACCAAGATCTGTGCTGAGAGCAGGGCAGCGCTGTTTGAAAGGGCAACTCTGTGAAGTGTCTCCTGTGCCAGCCCAGAGGTTCAGCTGTGCTGGACAGAGCAGGACAGGAGCCCTCCCACAGAGAAGCCAAGGGCTGGGACAGGAGAGTGCCCATCCCCAAGGGAAGGCTCAGCACTGCCCAGGATCCTGTGATCATTTCTGATCCTGCCTGAAAGACTGAGAGTAAAAGAGTTGGAATTTCAGTGCAGCCTCCTGAACCAAGAGAACAATGTCTATGCTACAATGCCTAAGCAGGAAACACACCTGAGGACTTATTCCTTTCCTGTAGCCCCTGTCTTTTCTTAGATTTGCAAAAAATTCTCCATTCAATATGGTGTAGTGGTGTGGAGCTGTGAGCAGGTCTGACCCTGCAGCAGCGAGACATGGAAAAGATCCTCCCTCAGCTGCCAGGTTTGCTCCTTGCCCACAGCCCTTGTGCCCCAGCCCTGGGAGCAGCTCCCAGGGCTGACTGAGAGCTGCCCCTGGCAGGCAGCAGAGTCCCTGCCCAGCACAGTGCCCTGGGCTGCAGGACCCTGCTCTGCCCCACAGCCCTGGGCACCCCTGCCTGCACCCCCGGCTTCACAGCTCTTCCAAACTGCCCCAAAACAGCCCCTGCTCACCCATCCCATCAGCTGGGGCTGGGCCAGCTTTAGGAGATGCCTCCCGGAGCTGCCCCTGCACTGCCCTGCAGCCACAGACTCACCGTGTGCAGCCCTGCCAAGATTCCTCCTGCAGGGAGCTCTCAGCCCTCCTGCCAGTGCTGAGCCCCTGGAAGCTCTGTCTGTGCCCTGCTGGTGTCCCTGAGCTGCCCTGGCAGTGCCCTCAGCCCTGCTGGGCTGTGCAGAGGAGCTTCTCACCAGCAGAGCTGTCTCTTTGAAGCTCTTCTTGCTTGCCAGGAGCTCCCTGTGTGCCAGGAGCCCGGCCCAGCTCAGCACAGCAACAGCCCCAGGCATTTCATGACCCCGAGGGGGTTTGTCGTTGTTTACATGAACTCAGTCCCTGAGAGTAAATTCAAAAAACTTTTCAAGAAGTCAAAGTGAGATTGAAACACTAAAGTTTCTTTTATTGCTAATGAGTCTCACTGAGGGACAATACTGGGAAAGTCTCCCCAGGTTCCAGTTAGAGCAGAAATCTGCAGACAGTGATGACAAGGATGGAGAAGCAAGGGAAAGGTGGCTCTAAGGCTGAATAAACCTTGACTTGTTTCCTTAATCCAGAGGACCAAGCCCTGATCCCCAGCCCCTGGGAAGGCAGATCCTGTCCCTGCCTCATTCCTCAGGGCTCTTCCTGGGGCACTGGGATGTGGGACGTGCAATGCCAGGGGCAGGACCATGGGGTGGCACCTGCCAGGCTGTTGAGCAGGGACAAGGAGGCCATGAGGCCCCAGGGCTTCAAGGGCCACTTGTCTCCTCCTGGCATCAGGGGCACAGACAGCAGCCATGGCCAAAGGCCTGCAGAAGGTGGCTCTGTCAGGGCCTTTCAGCTTCTCCCCATCCCTCTCTCCTCTCCAGCCCAGGCTGTCCTACGGTGTCCATGCCCTGCCCCTTTCCCTGCAGGCTGTCGTCGTCCCCCTGGCTGCCCCACCTGGCTGGCACCTTCCTGCACTGACATCTCTGCGTCCTCCCTGGCTCTTCCTGCACACACAAAGCCTTGGGCTCATCCACACTCCTCCTGGGTGACGTGTTGCAGCACAGCGTTTTCCATGGAGTGAAATTCCTTTTTCCTCAGGTCCACTCGGGACCTCCCCAGCTGCACTTGGCATTAATTCTTTCTTTCTCATGCTCTTTTCTGCTATGACAGAAGGATCCACCATCTCTAAATCCTCCCTTCAAGCCCTCTGAGGGCTGTCCTGTACTGTCATCAGTCTCCACACCATTAAGGCCATAGCCCCTTAGCCCCTCTCTAGTGGTCATGTGCTTGAGACCTTTCAAGCCCATCTTGGGAGATCTCTGGGCACTCACTAATATTTTTGCAGATGAAAATGTCGTTCTCATAGTCTAAAGAAATCACAGTTACCATGACAACCGGCATACATTCCTATTGCTACGATCAGTTACCATGGAAAATAGAATACATTCTCATTGCCATGGTCCGTTACCATGGCAACCATCAGATATGGTCATTGCTATGGTCGGTTACCATGGCAACCATCAGACATTTCCATTGCTCCAGTCAGTTACCACGGCAACCACTATACATTCCCATTGGTATGCTGAGTTATCATGGCAACCAGCATACATTCTCGTCACTACAGTCGGTTACCATGGCAACCATCATACATTCCCACTGTCATGTTCAGTTACCATGGCCACCATCACACATTCCAATTTCTACGGTCAGTTACTGTGGCAACTATCATACATTCTCATTGCTCTGGTCTGTCACCATGGAAAACAGCATACATTCCCGTTTCTATGCTCAGTTACCATGGCAACAATCATACTTCTCACTAGTACAGTTGGTTACCATGACAACCATCATACATTCCCATCACTACGGTCGGTTACCAAGGCCACCATCACACATTCCCGTTTCTACAGTCAGTTACCATGGCAGCCAGCACGGATTCTCACTGCCACGGTCAGTTACCATGGCAACCAGCATAATCGTAATGTCTCAGTTCAGTTACCATGGCACCCATCATACATTCCCATTGCTACAGTTGGTTACCATGGCAACCATCATACATTCCCATGGCTATGCTCAGTTACCATGGTAACCATCGCACATTCCCATTGATACAGTTAGTTACCACGGCAACCATCAGACATTCCCAGTGCTACTTTCAGTTACCATGGCAACCATCATACATTCCAACTGATACAGTCCATTACCATGGCAACCATCACACATTCTTTTTGCTATGAATGGTTGCCATGGCAACCATCATACTTCCCACTGATACGATCAGTTACAATGGCAACCATCAACATTCCCATTCCTACAGTCAGTTACCATGGCAACCATCATACATTCCTGTTGCTACTGTCAGTTACCATGGCAATCATCACACATTTCCATTGCTACGGTCAGTTACCATGTGTCCTGGTTAGAACGGCTGGGACCAATTCATCCCTGGATGGGTGTAACCCAAAACTGTGTATTCTATACCCTCCATGCCATTTCCCAAAAACTGCTGTCAGTAGAGGCCTGCAAGGTGGGAAGATGTTCCTGTACCCTTTTATGGAATTCCCCGCTCTGATATCCTTATATGGAATTCCCTGCTCTAATACCCTTTTATGGAATTCCCTACTCTGAGGGAGGGACTGAGCACTCCCGCCTGAACTGGAGAGTATATAACTGGGAGTTTCAGAGCCTTGGGACTCTCTCTCGTGGGACCCAGAGGAAGACAGCAGACCACCGCTGCTCCCAACCAGGCTGAGACCACCACCCTCGACTGGACTGCAATCACCACTTCTGA
>NW_020925077.1:45407-52911 GCF_003984885.1 Neopelma chrysocephalum
TGAATTGAGTTCATTTTGCCTTGCTGGTTAACTTTTAAACCAGCACACCATGGCAACCATTATACATTTCCATTGGTATGGTCAGTTACCATGGCAACCATCACACATTTCCATTGGTACGGTCAGTTATCATAGCAACCATCAGACAGTCACGTTGCTATAGTAAGGTACCATGGCAACCATTATACATTTCTGTTGATACGGTCAATTACCAGGGCAACCACCAGAGATTCCTGTTGCTACTGTCGGTTACCATGGCAACTATCATACTTCGAACTGCTATAGTTAGTTACCATGGCAACCATCACACATTCCCATTGCTATGGTCAGTTACCACGGCAAACACCATACAGTTGTGTTGCAATGGTCAATTACCATGGAAACCATCATATATTCCCATGACTACTGTCAGTTACCATGGGAACCATTATACATTCCATTTGCTACAGTCCGTTACCATGGTAACCGTCATACATTCTTTTTGCTATGGATGGTTACCATGGCAACCATCATATGTTCCTGTTGCTACAGTCGATTACCATGGCAACTATCATACTTCCCACTGATACGATCAGTTACAGTGGCAACCAGCATACATTCCCATTGCTAGAGTGAGTTACCATGACAACCATCATACAGTTGCGTTACTACAGTCAGTTACCATGGCAACCATCATACTTCTCACTGGTACAGTCGGTTACCATGGCAACCATCAGACATTCCTGTATCTATGGTCAGTTATCATGGCAACCATCAGTCCCATTGCTACGGTCAGTTACCATGGCAACCACCATACATTCCCATCACTACAGTCAGTTAATATTGCAACCTCTTGATTCCTCTTGGACAGAAGCAGATGCAGATGAGTCTCCCTGTTGTCCACCAACCTGCCAGCTGTGCTCTAAGGCCTTTGTCACAAGGGCTGTCTTCACCAAGACTCTGCACAAACCGCTGGGACGCTTTGCATCCTGTTGTGGTGCCTTTCCAGTCAATTCCAGGGTTATCAAAGTCAACTTGAATGGGTTCTTTGTCTCACACCACAATGTCACCCAAACCAGTCTCTCCTCTGACTCTCACCCACAAAACTTCACCCAAGTTTCTTCATCCCCGAGAGCAGCTCCACAGGTCCAAGAAGCTCCTTCCCACTGAGGACACCTCTCTCCTGCACTTTCTCTCCTGTGTCTCCTTGGCCTTCTCTCCCAACCCATCACAGCACCAAAACCTGGGAACCGTCTCAGCAGCCCTGGGCTGTTACTGCCTGCAAGTGGAATGAAGAGAGACTTGGGGCTGCAGCTCCTCCTGCCTGTGCCCCACACGCAGGGCATTGGGGCCTGTCTGGCTGCAGCCCCTCAGCGGGGGCACCGCGGGTAAGAACATACTTGCAGTGGGGAAAGCTGCTCTGAAAGCCCCGAGAGCTGGGGTGTGCAGAGGCTTTGCTGACAATGGCCTTGGGGTGGACGTGCTGGGACTCAGGCCCAGGGGGAAAATCCCAGGCCTGATCCCTGAGGAGATCAGCACATGCTGCTGAAATGCTGGGGGAGACAAGAGCCAGCAGAGGGAGGAAACAACTGTGGACAGCCTGGGCTGATGTGCTTTGGACTCATGCCTGGCCCGGCCTTGGCTGGGCAGAGAAGGGACAGCCTTTGTGTCCCTGCAGGGCTGGGATTCACTCACTGCCCCAAAGGCACCCAATGTGTCTGAGAAGCCCTGGGTGGTGCCTGTCCCACAACTGCTGGGAATGGGGATGGGCTTCCTGCACAGGCCCTGTGCTGTCCATGGCAGCTGCTGCACTTGTGCTGGAGAGCCCTGGCACCTCCCCTGGCACCACAGGCCACTCTTTGGCTATTCAATCCAGGCTCAGCTGCCCTGAATGAGGTTCAACATTGAAGGGATGTCCATGAGACAACTGCCATTGTACTCTGAGGACATGTAGAAACTACCCTGATAAAGAACAAGAGAGAGACCTCTCTCCCTGTGCCACCTGACTGCATTTGGTCACCTGAACACCTCTATGGGTTGCCCTGGACAGAAGGAACAGTGACAGGTTCCCCTGTCCCACATGTGGGCATGGGAATGTGCAGGGAGCTGAGTGTCCTTTTGGCCACAGGTCTGCAGAGCCACAATGAGACACTTCTGTTGACTCAGCTGAGTCCCTTCCCTCAGTGCAGGGGAAGGAGATCCCTCCTGGGCACTGTCTGGGTTTCCTGTCTAATGACGGGACATGAAAAGGGGACTCTTGGACTTAACTCTGTGTGTGTTTGGAGAAATGACACTGCTGAAAGAAGTGTCTGTGCCCAGCTGAGAGAAGGAACATCATGATTTCCTTCAACTGTGTGCCAGCAGGTTCCCCTGGAGCCCCAGGGACAGCTGGAGGGAGCCCAGAGGGGCAGAGCAAGGGTTGCCTGGGGCTGCTGCTGTGCTGCTGAGCTGGGCTGGGCTCCTGGCACACAGGGAGCTCCTGGCAAGCAAGAAGAGCTTCAAAGAGACAGCTCTGCTGGTGAGCAGCTCCTCTGCACAGCCCAGCAGGGCTGAGGGCACTGCCTGCAGCACCCAGGGCACAGGAGAGAAGGCAGAGAGATGAGAGGCAGCCTGGGCTGGGAGGTGACTGAGGTCTCACTACACGAGAACCCTTCCCAGGATTTGAAGGAAGAATTCTCTGGCTGTAGGAAAGTTCAGCTTGCCTTCCTGGAGAGATCTGCTAATGCTTGCACATCCCACAGCTTCCAGGATCTTTCAGCAGGACTCTCCCAGTTGCTGCAGTGCAGAGGAAGTGGCCACATGGCAGAGCAGGGCAGGAGCTGCAGGCAGCAAGGGCAGAGAGGAGAAGGGAGCAGGAGGTTCAAGGGATCCTGGGGTGGGAGGACAGGGGAGAGCTGCTCAGGGCAGGAACCTTGCCAGCGCTTTGCCACTCTCAGGCTCTGGCTGCAGAGCAGTGCAGGTGAGTTCCTGCAAGTGCCTCTCCCAGCTGCCAAATGCCAGCAGTGGCAGGAGCTGTCAGGATGGCTGTGCTGGATTTCCTGGGGTGCAGCAGGAGAAGCTGCTGCAGAGCAGGACTTGCTGCGGCCCCATCAGAGGCCCAGGGCAAGAAGGTTCCCTGTGCCAGGGCTGGCTGTGGGCTGGGAAGGTGGGGGTGCAGCCAGGGGTGCCCAGGGCTGTGGTGCAGAGCAGGGTCCTGCCCCCAGGGCTCTGTGTGCTGGGCCAGGGACTCTGCTGCCTGCCAGGGTCAGCTCTCAGCCCGGCCAAGGAGCTGCCACGGCCCTGCAGAGAGAAGGGGTGGGTGGAAGGAGTGACCCCTCAGGGCAGGGCAGGGCTGGGCAGGGCCCTTCTGCTGCAGGATCAGGGCTCCTCACAGCTTCAGCTCCACCTCCTGCCATTTCCAGGGGCCCCTTTCAGGAAGCACATTACCGCAGAACACCTCCCCCTTCCCAGCCACTGCGGGCTGTCTGGGATCTGCTCTGCAGCCCCTGCCCAGGCAGAGCTGCCCCTGGGCACTGGGCTGGGGATGGCTCTGGGAGCACTGGCAGGGAGCTGAGCTGGGCACAGGGAGGGGCTGTTGGCAGGAACAGCTCCTCACCCAGAGACAGGCAGGCAGGGAGAGGCAGCTGCTGCCACAAGTGCTGGGTAGGGGGATGTGGGCCCCTCCCTGCTGTCCCTGTGGCACAGACCCCTTCCCTGAGCAGCTCCTCCCTGGGCTCCTTTCCCAGCCAAAGCAGAGCCTGTGCCCTCAGGCCCACGGGGGCTGGGCTGTGCATTGCCCTGCAGCAGCCAGAGCCCAGGCAAGGACAAGGCCCTGATTTACAGCTGTCTCTCTGTGTCCCTCCTCCCTTGACAGCAGCATTGTGGCATTTCACTGCCATCCCCTGCTGCCTGGGCTCTTCTTGTTCTCACTAGTGGGTTTTCTGAGCCAGTGTGGGGTTTGGGGGGGTGGCAGATTCCTGTCCAGACACAAACCCTTTGGGTGCTGCTGTGGGGATGTGTCTGTGGGAGCCAAGTGCCCAAGTGCCCTCCAGGCACCTTCAGGGTATTCAGCTGTTTGCCTGGGTGTCCTGCAGGGCTGCAGGTGCCCTCCAAAAGGGCACAGCTCTACCATAGTGTCTCTGTGCTGCACAGGATCCCCATGAAGAAAACTCCTCAGTGCTAAATCCATGGAAATGCTCTGGGCAGCTCCAATGAGCATTTTGTGTCTCGCTCTGGGAGGGGAGAGATGAAAAGGTGAGGAGTGTGTCCATCTGTTCTTTGGACATGGATTCCTCGATCTCTGTGCAGTTTCTCTGTAGGAGAACAGTTGAGTGTGATGCTCCTCCAGCTCCAAGCTGCCAGCACAGGGCAGCTGAGCCCAGGACTGAGGGGCAGAGCAGCTCTTCTCTCTGCACTAAGGGACCGTCCCTGTGCCCCTCAGAACCCACAAGACTTGACCTGCAGTTCAATAGAAATGTCAGGGATTTCAAACCTCTACAACCACTCCTAACTGTAGCAGGTGCAAGTGGGTGAACAAAAACAAAGAATTCCCTCAGCTCAGTCCACATTTGGGCAAATTGCAAACAGCAAAGCTGAGAAGCTCTTTGATGTATCACGAGTACATTTAATTTGAGATCACCCTGCATTCCAAGTTCCTTCTCCCAGCAGAGCAAGAAGGAGTCCTGGGAGCCCATCACAGAGTTCCTGCTTCCAATGGTCCCCTCAGCCAGCAAAAGGCAGAGCTCAGGGGAGGGAGCTGCAGGGAGGTCTGAGTGAGGAGAGAGAGCCTGAGAGTGGGGTGGCTGTGAGACGTGTATTGTTTGGCTGCAGAAGCCTGGTCTGACTCAGCAGTGACTTTTCTTCTTCAACAGATCAAAATACCCTGAGGAAGCAGCAAATGTCCAACAGCAGCTCCCTCACCCAGTTCCTCCTCCTGGCATTTGCAGACAGGCGGGAGCTGCAGCTCCTGCACTTCTGGCTCTTCCTGGGCATCTCTCTGGCTGCCCTCCTGGCCAACGGCCTCATCCTCAGTGCCGTAGCCTGCGACCAACACCTGCACACCCCCATGGGCTTCTTCCTGCTCAACCTCTCCCTCACAGACCTGGGCTCCATCTGCACCACTGTCCCCAAAGCCATGCACAATTCCCTCTGGGACACCACAACCATCTCCTACAAGGGATGTGCTGCACAGGTCTTTTGCTTTTTCTTCTTCATCTCAACAGAGTTTTCCCTCCTCACCATCATGTGCTACGACCGCTACGTTGCCATCTGCAAACCCCTGCACTACGGGACCCTCCTGGGCAGCAGAGCTTGTGCCCACATGGCAGCAGCTGCCTGGGCCGCTGGCTTTCTCAATGCTCTGCTGCACAGAGCCAATACATTTTCCCTGCCCCTGTGCCAGGGCAATGCCCTGGGCCAGTTCTTCTGTGAAATCCCACACATCCTCAAGCTCTCCTGCTCACACTCAGGCTACCGCAGGGAGTTTGGGCTTCTTATGGTTAGTGCCTGTTTACTGTTCAGTTGCTTTGTTTTCATTGTTTTCTCCCATGTGCAGATCTTCAGGGCTGTGCTGAGGATCCCCTCTGAGCAGGGAAGGCACAAAGCCTTTTCCACCTGCCTCCCTCACCTGGCCGTGGTCTCCCTGTTTGTCAGCACTGCCATATTTGTTTACCTCAAGCCCCCCTCCATCTCCTCCCCATCCCTGGATCTGGCGCTATCAGTTCTGTACTCGGTGGTGCCTCCAGCAGTGAATCCCCTCATCTACAGCCTGAGGAACCAGGAGCTCAGGGATGCTCTGAGGAAAATGATGACTGGATGCTTTTCAGTAGCAATAACCTGCCTGTTTTTCTCTGTAAAGTGTTGCGACGAGGAAAGCCACGGACGCTCAATGTGAGAATCCACGAACTTCCTTTATTGTAGATTGACAACAGCTTAATATACACTCTATAATGGGTTCATACATATTGCAGGGATTAAGCTCATTATTGGTACTTAGTTAAGTGGTGATATCATCTTAACTCCCTTCCATTGTTTACACAGGTGGCTCTTCAAGTGTTTTTTTTTTGCTAATGCCAAGCTCCTGTTTTCCAGCCAAATTTAGAATACACAAGGACACTGCTGCTTTCTCACGGCCTTGCTATCTCAGACTTTCTCATGGGCCTAGTCAGACTGCGTTCTATACTTTAGCAGCTCATCCGTAGCCTTAGTCATGTCCATATGTCCCCGTGTTGCTAACCAATCATCTACAGTAAAGCATTCATAATGAAACTCGTGAGCATCTCAGCCTTCCTTCTCAGGTCTTTGCTGGTGGTCAGGGGGTTCATCTTGTCAGTATGTTGCACACAGTGCAATTTTTTTATTCATCCTCTCATCTGAATCACTGTTTACCTCTTAAATTTGTCTCTGTAACTCTGTAATTGAGTAATTGTGCTATCTCTACATTTCAATAGAATGAACTCTCATGCAGTGCTGTGTTTATCTGGGTGTGTTGTGGTGTGTTGACCCTGGTCAGGTGCCCACCCAGCCACTCCATCACTCCCCTTCCGAGCAGGACAAGGGAGAGAGTAAGGTAGAAAAAACAACTCGTGGGTTGAGATAAGGCAGTTTATTTAAAGCAAAAAGCAAAGTGATGCTTGCGCGCACAGAAGCGAAAGACAGCAGGGTTTGTTCTCTACTTCCCATGAGCAGCCATGGTCGGCCACTCCCGAGGAGCAGGGCTTGGATCCGCGGGACGGTTCCTCAGCAGGCAGCCATTAGACAATGAATACCCCCCTCCTGCACCGTGCCTCAGCTTTTAGAGCTGAGCTGACCTCCCATGGTCTGGAATGTCCCTTGGGTCAGTTGGGCTCAGCTGACCTACTTGGGTCCCCTCCCAGGGTCTTGCCCTCAGCTAAGGAAGGAATGTCCCAGTGTTGGTGTTGTGCTCAGCAGTGGCCAAAACACTGGTGTGTTCTCAACACCCTTCCAGCTGCCAATGCCAAGCACAGCCCTGGGAGGGCTGCTGTGGGGAAATGAACTCTAGCTCTGCCAGACCAGACACACCAACAGAGAGGAAAGATTTTGATGAGGTAAAAACAGGCTCAGGGAATGCTGAGGGTGCTGAAACACTGACTGTGCAAACACTCCTGGTAGGCCTTTACCCTCTTTTTAACCTCAAGCCCCAACACTACCCAAAAGTGCTGCCCCTCCCATGGGAAGGAAACCACTGCTCTAATTCCAAGCCAGAAAAAGCCCAAACCCAGAACTCCAGACTCTTATTTGTCCTCTAATGCCCACCCCAGTCCCAAAACTGTATCACCAGTATGAAAAGCCAAGCTTTAATCTTGACCCAGCCCAAAAAGCTCTTCCCCTAACCATGAACCAGACACTACCAGCAGAACAACAAACCTCCCAAAGTTCTGCCTAATCCCCACCCTGAGCTCTAAACCCCAAGCCCTGACCATTAAGCACCCCCACAGCCCTTGGGAGCAGGGCAAGGACCTGCAGGGCCCCGAGCAGGCCCAGGGGGTTGGCAGAGGAATGGGAGGTGACCTGGATCTGCTCAGCT
>NW_020925078.1:0-1197 GCF_003984885.1 Neopelma chrysocephalum
CCCCACTAGAGTTCAGGGAATTGAGAGCTCCCTGTTCCCACAGCTGACAACGTTTTCCCCACCAGCCCAGGAATTTCCTTTGCTCCAGTGCTTTGCTCCTATGAACAACAGCCTTTAAGAAAAGTGTGAAGTTTGAAACAGTTCCTCTTCCTCACTAAGCTTGCAGCTGATTCACTGTCTCTGATCATATAATATTGATGTGCTTACACGTTCCATCAATGGCTGGTTACAACATACACATTTTGGACTCATCATTTCCCAATGTGCCCCTGGGTGCAAAAAAAAAAAAGAAAAAGAAAAAGAAAAAAGAAGAAACAGGAGCATGCAGTCCAAATTCATAATGTTTCCCCCTTTTACAAAGGACTTTGGTATTTGATAGTGAGGCAGGAAATACCTCCCTGTCACTTCTTTTTGGCTTCAGTTTGCAGCAGCAACCCTGAGCCTCACATGAGGCTTTGCCCATCAGCCACTGTTCCAGGGAGAACAAATGCCCAGGACAAAGGCAGGGCTGTTCCATGCCAGGGAAGCAGCCCCAGACAAATCCAGGTTTCTCAGAAACAGCCCAGATGTGCCAGATGCTCCTGGCCCACAGGTGGGAGTGGCTGTGCCCGGAGCACACGGAGCAAAGGCCCCGGTAACAGCTCCAGCCTGGCAGCTCCTGGCACAGCAAAGGACTGCTGAGGATTCCACTTGTGTCACCAAGCCTCAATTAAAACTGGACTTTCTGTTCCACCAGCACTTAGGAATGTTCCACCAGCATTTAGGGATTGGGAAACACGCTGCATCTTGCCACACCAAACACTTAGTTCCACACATGGCCCCAGAGGGTTGTTCACTGACCTGGGTAAAACAGAGCCCACACCCACAGAGGCCTGATAAAAACCATTAATGTTTGACATGCCCAGGTTCACGTATGTGAAATAGCTCCAACATGCCACCCATGAGCACATCGTGCCTCCACTCACCAGCCACAGGGGGACTGCAGGAGCTTTCCCAGCAGAGTCACACGTGTGTTCTGTGTTTCACCCCCCCAACACGTGTGTTCTGTGTTTCACCCCCCCAACACGTGTGTTCTGTGTTTCACCACCCCAACACGTGTGTTCTGCCCTCACCCTGCACTGCAGCGAGCACAGCCAAGGCAGCCTGTGGGCAAACCTCCCTCAGCCAGGGCCCCAGGAGTCAAACCTCCCTCAGCCA
>NW_020925078.1:1207-1317 GCF_003984885.1 Neopelma chrysocephalum
AGCCAGGGCCCCAGGAGTCAAACCTCCCTCAGCCAGGGCCCCAGGAGCAGCTCCATGTGTGCAACCCCAGCAGTGACGGAGCAGCTCCCGGTGCCCCCCCTGCGGAACCC